>NW_028141174.1:0-84942 GCF_030444845.1 Prenolepis imparis
AATTATGCCTCCTAACTATATATGCTTAATTAATTTTTATTAATTATAAATAAAATAATTATTTTTTAAACTATAAGACTATATTCCTAAACTTGCCTAAATAAGTTTTTAATGATTGCAATATTAAAAGTTTGTTAATTATGTCTGCTAACTATACGTTAATTTTTTTAATTATAAATAAAATAATTATTTCTTAAACTATGAGACTATTACTACGTTTACGCGAGTGTTACTTCTGTAGTAACTTACTCAAATTATCGTAACTTGTATTTGAGTAAGTTACTACAGAAGTAACACTCGCGTAAACGTAGTATATATTCGTTCGTACTACGTTTACGCGAGTGTTACTTCTGTAGTAACTTACTCAAATACAAGTTACGATAATTTGAGTAAGTTACTACAGAAGTAACACTCGCGTAAACGTAGTATATATTCCTAAACTTGCCCAAATAAATTTTTAACAATTGCAATATTTAAATTTTTTAAATTATATCTGCTAACTATACGCTCAATTAATTTAAATTAATTATAAATAAAATAATTATTTCTTAACCTATATGAGACTATATTCCTAAACTTGCCCAAACAATTTTTTAACGATTGCATAATAAATAAAAATAAGAAATATTAAATTTGTGTGCTAAGTATACATATATACAGAGATCACCTACGGATACCAATCCATAGAAAATAAAATAATGGTAACAAATGTAAAAATGTTGATAGCTATGGAGCGACGACACAGTCGTACACAGCATTTTAGCTGTGTACGCTTGTGTCGACTTGTGTCGTAGTTGGAAAGCACCGAGTCGTACACTGTGTTACACAGGGCATGTTCCGATATACACTGCCAGTACTGAAAAGCTATAGTTTACGTTACGTATATTATATATTTTCAGTACTAGCAGTAATATCGGAAAATGGGGACAGTGTCGCCTGTGTACATAGCTGGAAAGCACCCACTGTCTCATCCTGCTTTCCCCTTCTCTCACCGACTCCGTTTTTCCTTTCTCCCACCAGTTCCAAGCAGGCATATGGGGTGTTTGGTTCGAACTGGATTCGAACCCGGGACCCACCGCATGTCAGCCAGATACTGAACATGCGGGGCCACTTTTCACCCCTTATAAATATTATAATAAATATTATAATTAATTTGAATTATTTGTTTTATCTGAATTTTCTCTTTCTTTACGACCTCCGCATCGATCTACTGCTCCCGAAAACCATACTCATAGAAGAATTAATTTCTTTTTCTTCTTTTGTCCCAAATTTACTTATGAGAATATCTATATCATTTGATAGAAAATAAATAATTAAATAAATATTTAAAAGTGTTAATGTGTATATATATATATATATGTGTGTGTATACACACACACACACATATTTAATTAAAGTTTAAGTTAATATTATTTTAATATAATGAATTCATGCGTACCCATAAGCAAGCTATAAATTTTCGTTTTGCTGAAATTCAATTTTTTACTTTCATTTTTTTGTCTACCAAAAGCTGTGAATAATATTTGAACATCTTTAGCCATTACGGCTGACAAAGTATTATGTATCGCCTTTTTATGTGTTGGTGTTACGTCAACATATTTCTCAAATAATGTACGCTGTAAAAATAACAAATTTATTAAGTATTATTAAATATTTTATTTATTAAATAAAATTGTAAAGTAATATAAATTTTGAAAAATTAATTACCAAAGCATTTTTTTTTCGTCAAAATCTATTGAGGCATCCAAAGCTTTAAACTCATCTAATGTACATACCGGTAATTTAATTTCAATAAATTACAAATTCAGAAGGAGGCTATATGGAGCCACGCGTGGGGTGTAGGTACGCAAATACTAAACACAAACTTGTTGAAATAACAAATTTATTAAATTTAAACGTTTCGGTCCTTTCTTTGGACCTTCTTCAGTAACTTTAATACAATAAATTATAATGGGGAATCTACATACTGACGCACGCAGCGCTAAAAGCCGTGAGCCCCCCGATCGATAACCCACTAAATAGACAAAGTGAAATAATATGTCATGAGGTACTCAAATGTGGACTCTAATGAAGAGTATAGTGAGGAATTTCCGAAAGTGGGCTCACTCTTCCTCACACATTCATCCATCACCCGTTCACACGACCGTACGCGGACGCGTCCGACGCACGAGTGAAGAAGGTTTGATGCTATTTATAAGGCGCCATACAATGGCTCATAGCCTGTTATCGATGTCAATGTCAAACACAATGTGTGGAATTTATTTCTCTCCCTCTCTCTCCCTCTTGTTTTCCTCCTTCCCCCCCTTTTATTCCTTTTTTTCCCTCTCCCCCCCTCCGTCGCTCTCCCCCTATCACTGTCCCCCTTTCCTCTCGCTTCCCCCCCTTTCCCTATCTCCCTCTCTCCAACATACAATGTATGGAATTAATGTTACGAATGATTTATGGCTCTATAAAGGAATTCGATAACAACTAAACGAAGACCATCTTTCAGGAAATTTGTGGCATATTTGTCACAACAGATATATATGCTTGACTTAGACACTCTGTGTCTTCTTGTCGGTTTAGGCCATTTATCTGGCGCCTGATAAACAGCATCTCCGATACAAGTCTCTTTCTTAGAAACGGTTCCTCATCCAAGATCTCAACGTTATCCTAATCAAATTCGTGGTTATTCAGCCTGTGGTCCGTGATCACGGACTTTTGCTGTTTCTTTTTATGTGATTTCTATGCTCTCTAATGCGTGTTCTCAACTGTCTGCTGGTCTGACCGACATAAGAGGCATTACAATTTTGACATGAGATTTGGTATACAACGTTATTATGCCAGTCTTTCTGCAGTGTGTCTTTATGCACGCGGATAAACGAGCGTAACTTATTCAAACCTGTGTAGGACATTTTTACATCTAGATCACGGACCACATGGCTAAACCGCTCGGAAAATTTAGGTATGTATGGGACATTAAAATATGCAACGCGGGCCGAATTAGTATCAGGTGTTCTGTTAGCGTCACCTGAATTATTATTTTTATTTCTCGCAAACAAAGTCCTAAGCCTTTCGTGAAGTGTTTCAAAAATCAGTTGCAATGGATACCCATTATCACGTAACACCCCAATGACCAATTCGAAGTTCTTTTGGTGATATCTTGGGTGTGATAACCAGAAAGCCCTATCTATTAGGCCAAGTATTGTGCCTCTCTTGTGGCAGAGAGGGTGACAGGAGTAATAATTCAAATATCTTCCCGAAAATGTTGGTTTATGGTACCAGTCGAATTCAACATATCCCCGGTTTAGAATGAATGTAACATCCAAAAAATCGAGTCTATTACCCCCCCCCCCTTTCCAAAGTGAACTGTAATCTATTATGACACGCGTTAAACTGTCTTAATATCTCCTGGCTCGTCCCGGGAGGGACGGCCAACGCGATATCATCAACATAGCGTACGTAGATCGGGAGTTCAAAAGGAAGGTCTCCTATCACCCTGCTCTCCAAATCGCGCATGGTTAAATCGGCTACTATGGGAGACAGCGGAGAGCCCATGGGCGCTCCGAAGGTTTGTTGATAGATTATGCCATCAAAGATGAAAAAAGTTGAGTGAAGAACAAGCCGGATTGCCCCCAAAAATTCCACGCGCGGTATCATACAGTTATTCTCTATGAAATTCCACCTCGCGGCTATGCCGTCGACTGCCAAATCCAATGGGATGTTAGTGAATAGAGAGACCACATCCAGTGAAATAAGTTCACAATTGTCACCAATGTAAGTTCCATCGAGTTTGTTGACCAGTCGAAAGCTATTCTCCACATGACTGTCCGCCGCCGGGACCGACTTGTATATGATTTTGTGGAGGAACGTCGCAAGACGGTGCAGCGGCGTGTTCAGTGAGGAGACGATGATTCGCAGGGGGCAGCCCGACTTGTGAATCTTATGGAGCCCATAGGCTCTCGGCAGTACCCCCTCCGAACAATTCAACGACCTGTATGTCGTATCGGATATGTAATCTAATTTTTTCCACCTTGTAAGCAATTCATGCAAACTGTTGATAATTCTTCTGGTGGGATCCTTCTTTACTCTAATGTAAGTATTTGTATCACCAAGGAGTACCTTCATTTTTTCCAAATAAGATGTCTTTTCTAAGGCGACCGTTATATTGCCCTTATCGGCGTACCTATACCCCACGCGTGGCTCCATATAGCCTCCTTCTGAATTTGTAATTTATCAATGCAGGGAGCCTACACTGTTGACTTATTAATTTCAATAGTCTGTTTTAAAGCAGAAATTGGATTTATTTCCTCTTTGGGCAATAAATTTTATAAAAAATTATTTTGCAATTCTTCAAATCATTTTCTTATGTCATATAAAATACTTCTTTTTATATTATTCATTTTTTTTGTATAAGAATCTTGCTCATAACAAGCATTAGCAATTACTTGAGTTAATTCTGAAAAATCATAAGAAAATCTGAATTATATTATTGTAAATTTTTTATAAATAAGCATAAAAAAATTAATCTTAAAAAGTACATATAATACCATTATTTTTTGTATCACTATTATGTGATTTTTTATTTTTTTTTACTATGTTTGAAGTTTCGGCTTCGTCAGAGAGAGAGAGAGAGAGAGAGAGAGAATCGCTTTACGTTTATTATTTTTTTTAGTTATTGAGTCTTGCGTTCCAATTAATTTTTTGGGGGAATTCGATGAAACAATAATTGATTCCAATGAACTGATTGGAAAATTGTCTATGAAATAAAAATATTAACAATAAATTTTTTAATTTATAAACAAAAATACCTATTAAATTATTGATTATTATATAAAAAAATAATTTAAAAAAATAATATTTTAATATAATTTTAATGTAGTTTTATTTTTTAATGTATTTTTTAATGTAATTTTTTATTTACGAATAATAAATACCTTCATCTGATTCTATAATTCTTCTTCTTACAATTTTTTGATTTGAAAACGTTTCAAATTCTAAATCACTGATTTTACTTGATTTTTCTGATTCTGTATCTGATAATTCTTCGGCTACATCTGATATTTCACTTGAAAGTAAAATAGTATCTTCAGAAATGCGTGCTATACGACGTTGTCATTGATCGAAATTATCTATAATATAGATAATTTTCAATGTATTTTTAATATTTCTAATACATCTCTAATATTTTTACTTTTTTTGTACTTACTGGCATCTTTTATTATTTTAACAGGATATTTTTTTCATGTTAATTCTGAAGCTTTACTCTCTTTACTCCATTCTTGGATTTTATTATAATCGGATTTAAGTGGATATTTGCAAAACCATGTGCGTTTAGGTTTTTCTAACCAATCTTTTGGTACGAGATCTATGTATATTTTTTTATCTTTACGTTGGATATTATTGAACCAGACGATTACATGCGTAATATTATCACTAAATTCGGTTCTATACAATTAATACAAATAATAAAAATTACTTTATTGTCAAAAAATGCTTTTAAAGCAATAAATATATCATCAAGAGACACGGTAGTGCCCTAGTTTGGGCGAAGCCGACCCCTCAGAAGCGAGGCACCGTGTATCTTTACGCGAATCGGACAGTTTGAGATATCATAGTCGGATATTACTCATAACGGCTGAAGCTATCGAGTTCTTACTACGTTTAATCGATAGATTGAGGTCGAATTATATAATGAAAGTGTCTTTATTTTTGCTCTACATGCTTTGTAAGCGGAAATATCATAATGCAAAGTCTAAATGTGAAAAATTTCTTGTAAAAAACGTCCACGTCGTCATCATTATCATCGTCGTTCATGCATACATAGTATATAGTATCTATACGTGTAACACACGTATACAACACATGCATACACGTATATCACACGTAAACAACGCATTCAATAGATGCATGTAGTGGTAATCTTGTACAGTTCTCACGTTTGACACAGGCGGCGTTAGTGACACGACGCGATATTAGCAGCGTGCGAGGTTATGTACACATCGATACGTGTCTTTTGATTAATATATATGGGTTAAATGTGCGATTAGCTCGCTTTTATTTATAATCAGGTAATTATTTCATCATGTCATATATTTTATAACAATTATTAGATTTTATTATTTATTCACTTCTTTATTTTATATTAACAATTATATTCTTATGAAAAAATAATAGGATGGTTGCGTAACAAAAAAATAGTTATATTATTATGAAAAAAATTTAGTATATCACATACATGTAGTATAATATGCAAAATGTATCTTGTTATTTATAATTGTTAATATAAAATAAGAAAGTGAATAAATAATATTTATAAATAATTTATATACATTTTTTATTGCGCATGCATTCATAGCACTATTATGAGTGCTATGAGCTATCAAAAATACATCTTTACGTTATTTATTATTATTAGCTTTTATTATTCGCTTCCTTATTTTATATCAATAATTATATACTTATGAAAGAAATAGTAGGATGATAGCGTAGCATGAAAGTAGTTATTATTATGAAAGAAATAGTAAAATGGTAACGTAACAAGAAAGTCATTGCAAATATCATTATATAAATATGTATTCAAGAAAGAAATAGAAGGATCTACATTTTGCAATGTATACTACATACATGTGATATGCAATACTACTTATATGTGATGTTCTATATTTCTTTCACAATAATAACTACTTTCTTGTTACGCTGCCATCCTATGCTACTATTTCTTTCATAAGTATATAATTGTTAATATAAAATAAAGAAACAGTATATTTTGCATATATGTCCGTATTCTAATGATTTAAATATGTTTTACATTACAGATACAGAATGAGGATATTGTAATCTTTTGAAATAGTACTAGAGTTGCTCAAAAATAATGCCCTACATTATTTTTTCAGAATATTTATTCAACAATTTATACACAATATACATGGTAATCTCAATCAACTTCTATTGCTTTATGCCAGTACGATACATTATATGTATTTACTTGCCTTTACTGTACCAACTTTTGTTCTTTCCACGTAACCATGTTTTCACATTTGAATCACGCCCTCTTCATCTTCCAAACCGTATTTCGCGAAGTGCATTTAATTAAGTAATTCAAAAAGTTAAATATTGGAAGCTATCGCTAAACTGTGTTAAACATATAATTTAAAGATCTCTGCGAAACAAGATTGGGAAGATGATGAGGGGATGATTGAAGCTGTGATGACATGGTTATGTAGAAAAAACAAGAGTTGATACAGTAAAGGGATACATATACTTGTATAAGGTTGCTGGTATAAGGTTATAGAAGTTGATTGAGATTATATTAAAAAATAATATATATTTAAAAAGAAGAAATATCCACGTATGTTTGAAAACATTTCAAACCTGTTTAATAAATAGTTTCTGAAAAAAATGGCATTATTTGACCACCCGGAACCAATTTAGCAGTGCCTAGTTTTTTAATTAAATTTTTTTTTTTTATTTGTATTAATTTTAATAATTTTTTTAATTTTTATACTATTCTACATGGGTTTGCAACTTAAATTTTTCACTGGTTCATTATACGACTCTATAGGTTTGCAATTTAAATTTTCCACTGGTCCAAAAGTTTCTACTTTCACTTGGCGCGCAATTTTTTTTTATATTATTACTTTTGCAGTACGATTCTACATGGGTTTGCAATGGATAATTTTTCATATGATTCTACATAGGTTTGCAATAGGTAATTTTTTATACTACAATTCTACATGGGTTTGCAGTGAGTAATTTTTCATACGATTTTACACATGGGTTTGCAATGGGTAATTTTTCACTACTGGCGTGCCCATATTAGGCGCCTTTTTTTACCTTTTTTTTAAAGGTAAGTTTTTATAGGGATATCATTCATTTTTGTATATGATTTAAATTTACTAGGGTTGCTCAAATAATGCCATTTTTTTCAGAAACTATTTATTAAACAGGTTTGAAATGTTTTTAAACATACATGGATATTTCTTCTTTTTAAATATATATTATTTTTTAATATAATCTCAATCAACTTCTATAACCTTATACCAGCACGATACAAGTATATGTATCCCTTTACTGTATCAACTCTTGTTTTTTCTACGTAACCATGTCATCACAGCTTCAATCATCCCCTCATCATCTTCCCAATCTTGTTTCGCAGAGATCTTTAAATTATATGTTTAACACAGTTTAGCGATAGCTTCCAATATTTAACTTTTTGAACCACTTAATTAAATGCACTTCGCGAAATACGGTTTGGAAGATGAAGAGAGCGTGATTCAAATGTGAAAACATGGTTACGTGGAAAGAACAAAAGTTGGTACAGTAAAGGCAAGTAAATACATATAATGTATCGTACTGGCATAAAGCAATAGAAGTTGATTGAGATTACCATGTATATTGTGTATAAATTATTGAATAAATATTCTGAAAAAATAATGTAGGGCATTACTTTTGAGCAACTCTAGTACTATTTCAAAAGATTACAATGTCCTCATTCTGTATCCGTAATGTAAAACATATTTAAATCATTAGAATACGGACATATATGCAAAATATACTGTTTCTTTATTTTATATTAACAATTATATACTTATGAAAGAAATAGTAGCATAGGATGGCAGCGTAACAAGAAAGTAGTTATTATTGTGAAAGAAATATAGAACATCACATATAAGTAGTATTGCATATCACATGTATGTAGTATACATTGCAAAATGTAGATCCTTCTATTTCTTTCTTGAATACATATTTATATAATGATATTTGCAATGACTTTCTTGTTACGTTACCATTTTACTATTTCTTTCATAATAATAACTACTTTCATGCTACTGTTACGGACTCAAGGAAGGAAGAGTCGAAAGGAAGGACGTAACCAAATTTATCTCGAACGACGGCAGACAATCCGTCTGTTCGACCTGAACGAACGTCTGGGCCCAAATAGGTCAACGACCGCAAGGTTCGCTCTTACTCTATTTAAAGGGCCGTTCGCTCGGCGGTCCCTTTTCGGCAAGAGAATTTAATCTCTTTTGCGCAGGATGGGACCTTGTACGATCTTGGTTTACGGGAATGTGTGGGAACGGGTTATAAATTAAAGAGTATTAGGCCTCATATTAAAACAATTAATTTATTTTACTCTTAAAGAACGAGAAAAGAAGAATTAAATTCATAAGAATCATATTATACTTATACATTATTATTATTATTATTATTTATTCTAATTGTGTACTTCTCTTAGTCGAGAAAAAAGAAAAGAAATAGATGCTCGTGTGTATGAGTGAGTGAATGTGTATAAATCGCAGGTGATAGATACGGAGGTCTTTAATCGGGGCAGAAAGGAGAAAGAGTTATTGTTTAAATTTTAGGGTCCCGATTGGTGGTTACAATAATTTAAACGATAATAGATATATAAAAATAGTGTCCATGTGTGTGCGTGTGAGAGAGAATGCTAGATAGGGCCGTAGCCCGAGCCACTTCTTGGCTCAGGCGTCGATTCCGACGATTTCGCGCATGCTTTGCTCCAGCTCTCGAAGTCCGCTTTCTTAAGTCGTCCACTAAGAATGACGAACGATAAGAAAAATCGATCGAGGCGATGGAGTGCAATTTCGAAATAATTCTTGGAATACTATTCTCTTTCCATTCTGTCGTTATTAATTCTATTTCTTATTCCTTGCGCTTGTAGGATTCTAGAGAGAGAGGGAGAGAGAGAGAGGGAGAGAGAGAGAGGAGAGAGAGAGAGAGAGAGAGAGAGAGAGAGAGAGAGAGAGAGAGAGAGAGACTGGATAATGTTGAGTAGGGGAAAGGTATGGGAAACGGTATCACGAATCTCGCCGTTATCACGGGAGATCCTGAGTGATTTTTGGAACGGGTGAAATCACGGATCTCGCCGTTATCACGGGAAATCCTGAGTGATTTTTCGGGATGGATGAAATCACGGATCTCGCCGTTATCACGGGAAATCTTGAGTGATTTTTGGAGATGGATGAAATCACGGATCTCGCCGTTATCACGGGAAATCCTGAGTGATTTTTCGAACGGGTGAAATCACGGATCTCACCGTTATCACGGGAAATCCTGAGTGATTTTTGGAGCGGGTGAAATCACGGATCTCGCCGTTATCACGGGAAATCCTGAGTGATTTTTGGAACGGGTGAAATCACGGATCTCACCGTTATCACGGGAAATCCTGAGTGATTTTTGGAGATGGATGAAATCACGGATCTCGCCGTTATCACGGGAAATCCTGAGTGATTTTCGGGGCAGAAGAGAGAGGGAGAAGAAGGTTTAGGGTTGGATATGATAGGACTTGCGCAAAAGGAGATAAAGAAGATGGCTTTATCTTAAATCCAAGAATTATTTTGATACGGGGTGAAAATTGTACTTTATGTTTTTCCCTTTTTATATACATATATGTGTGTCTTGACTTACTGTTAATAGAGTGCGTTGTTAATAATGGCTGCAGGGTTCTAGTCTGGTTGTGTGGTCTTCCGGACTTCCACTATGTTTTTTCACTTGCACTCTAACGAACGTCGGAATTTGAGTTGAAAGCGGATTTCGAAATTGAAAGTATATAAAAGTCCGAAGAGTCTAGATACGAGCTCGGATAGCTTATACACGGCAAACTGCGCTCGAAAGTTCGGATTAAAAAATCTACTCTCTCGAGGGATATCGCGTGTATATAAACCTTCTTGCTCCTCCTCTCCATTGGTTTATTAACATTTCCTGACGAATAGGAAATTTTTCAATGACGCCCTTTAGATCCCGGAGGCGTCTCTTTTAATTTTACAATTACTACGATTGGTTAGGGCTTTTGTTTAGAGCTCTAGGTTTCGACCAATGGAGAATTTGTTGTAGTCAAGTGAGGTTGATATTTTTATTACCCTCTCGAATTTATCTCAGGCAGATATCGCGTAACGACGATCTGTCAGGCGAGAATTGTTTAGGTTCGGTTATCGTTGTTAGTCTTTCTTCTAAATTTTTATTAGTTTCCGAGTGTTGGTTTCGTTTAGAGAACTGTCGACTATAGTTTAACTTCTTAGAATATAATGAGTTATAGTTTGAATTTTATGAGTTGATCTGTTTGCTTCTCAAGTTCTGTATTTACTCTTTACTTTTACGATGGAACTGTCTCGGAATATGTTTGTCTCGCCTGTCAGATTGTCGGTTTATCTGTGCGTCTGCGATATTTAAAATATCGCCTTGCGTTCTCCGAAAGAAAAGAATCGTGGAGTCCACAGGGCGTAACAATTTTTTACTATTATTATTAAACTATCTCTGTGTATGTTTTTCTCGCTTATCAGATCACAGTTTATTAGTGCAGCTGCAATATTTCAAATATCGCCTTGCATTCTCCGAAAGAAAAGAATCGTGGAGTCCACAGGACGTAACACTACGCTACCATCCTATTATTTCTTTCATAAGTATATAATTATTGATATAAAAAAGGAAGCGAATAATAAAAGCTAATAATAATAAATAACGTAAAGATGTATTTTTGATAGCTCATAGCACTCATAATAGTGCTATGAATGCATGCGCAATAAAAAATGTATATAAATTATTTATAAATATTATTTATTCACTTTCTTATTTTATATTAACAATTATAAATAACAAGATACATTTTGCAATATTATACTACATGAATGTGATATACTAAATTTTTTTCATAATAATATAACTATTTTTGTTACTCAATCATCCTATTATTTTTTCATAAGAATATAATTGTTAATATAAAATAAAGAAGTGAATAAATAATAAAATCTAATAATTGTTATAAAATATATGACATGATGAAATAATTACCTGATTATAAATAAAAGCGAGCTAATCGCACACTTAACCCATATATTTATCAAAAGACACGTATCGATATGTGCATAACCTCGCACGCTGCTAATATCGCGGAGTTTATTATACATAATTCCGCACGCTGCTAATATCGCGTCGTGTCACTAACGCCGCCTGTGTCAAACGTGAGAACTGTACAAGATTACCACTACATGCATCTATTGCATGCGTTGTTTACGTGTGATATACGTGTATGCATGTGTTGTATACGTGTGTTACACGTATAGATACTATATACTATGTATGCGTGAACGATGATGATAATGACGACATGGACGTTTCTTACAAGAAATTTTTCATATTTAGACTTTGCATTATGATATTTCCGCTTACAAAGCATGTAGAGCAAAAATAAAGACACTTTCATCGAATTATATAATTCGACCTCAATCTATCGATTAAACGTAGTAAGAACTCGATAGCTTCAGCCGTTATATGAGTAATATCCGACTATGATATCTCAAACTGTCCGATTCGCGTAAAGATACACGGTGCCTCGCTTCTGAGGGATCGGCTTCGCCCAAACTAGGCGCGAGACACTATCGTGTCTCTTGATACATACTTACATATAGCAGCAAATAAAAAAAGTAATTGTAATATGACATTAAGAATTTTAAAGGCTTTCGATATTAAATATATATTTGAAAATAAACTGGCTATGAGAGCCATCCGCGGATGTTGGTACGTCAGTTATAGCGAAAATTAATTTTTCATTATAACTGGATAATTGTATATGGAGCACGAATTTTTGCTTGATATGATGCCAAGACTTAATTCGGAATTATATTTCAATTCGAGATTACTAATTCCTATCTTCCCCTCTGACCCCTCTAAAGAGATGTAGGCGAGGAAAATATCAAAAAATAAAATAATAAAAAATATAATTGTAATATAAATTTACTTACAAAGAATAGGTCAAAAAAGAAAGAAGACAATTTGATCCTACTACAAAAAATGTAATGAGACATCCTGTTAATCCAAAAAAGTTATTTTATCATCTCTGCATATTAAGTTAGATTTAATTTTGTGAAAATATTGGATTAAATTAAACATATAAATGTATTTCGAAAATTGAGCATTGCAAAAAATCAAGTAAGCATATTCGCAAGCATATTTGCCTTTCTTGTACTGTAGATTATACGAAAAATCTAAAATACTCAAACAGCCACAACTTAATGAAAAAAAGTCATACGATCATAAATTCATTTGAAAGTTCTCGAATTATACTTTCAGATGTCATTGAGTTTATTTACAAAACAGTTTTCTTTTTGCCGTAAAAAAATTAAAAGTAATCAAAAACGCCCCTTTTATTCCAATTCACTCAAAATCCTGACGTGCTATGTAAATTCTGACAACACCGTGTTCAGCGCGAAAAAAATCTTCGATAAACGTACTATCGTACTTCGGAGAGAAAAAGTGGTTTTTTTATCCTACTGTGAACTTAAAACTGAATACAAAAAACAAATAAAAAATATAAAAATTATAATCGTGAAAAAAATTGCATAAATTATCATTTTTTGAGAGAAATATTCGAGAATTTTTCAAAGCGTCAACTTTATAAAAGCCTTGTAAAAATAATATTTTTTAATTTTAGGAATTTTTTAAAATTTAAATGTGGCAGTAAAACAATTCAAAAAAATTTCTTGTAAAGAAAAAACATTTTTTTCTTATTAATATATTTTTTATATCAAGAATTCATAAGCATAAAACATGTCAAAAAAATAAAATTAAAAAACGTGCTTTTTTTGCTGTGTAGATTAAAAAGGAGAGGGAGGAGGTTGGAAGTTATAAAAAACTTTTTTATTTATTTAGAAGTATTATGCAAATACTTTTCGCGCGAGAGCACTTTTTACTATTTTATTCGGCTATAACTTTTATAGTTTTGAAGACGGAAAGTCAATTTTGCGATTCTAGGATTGAGATGTGCCTTATTTACAGCATAGATCAAAGCATAATAGTCAATAATAACTGTAAAATCTGAATCATAAAGAGAAATATGAAATCGTTCATCGATTTAATCAGCAGCATCTCTAACTAGCATTTCAAGTTCAAAGCTGTGATAGTTGGCCTCAGCCTTATTAGTTGATTGATTAAAATAAGCGAGTCGAGCCCAACCATCTAAACTTTGCTTTTGTAATAGATAGATAGATAGATAGATAGATAGATAATGGGTTTATTGTACCCCTTGGGGTTTCAATTTTACATACATCCAAATAGATAGATAGATAGATAGATCTTTATTGTTTCTCCTCAGAGTTACAAAAATTTTACACTTATACTTCCTCTTCCTCTTCCTAGCGTCTATGCTTTACATATATACAGCAAAAAAAAAAAATATAAAAAAGAAAAAAAAATACAGTAAAACAAACATAAAATAAACCTAACATACAAAACAAAAAGAATTTGACACTTGTTCTACAAAAAATAAAGAAATTAAGTAATTAACAAAATTCGCCATCGCATATTTCTATTTACAGAGAAAAAATTACAAAAAACAAGAAAAAAAAAAAAAAAAAAAATTATTAAAATTATACTTTTAAGAGAGAGAAAGATATCGCTCGCTCGTTCGCTCGTTATTATTGATATCGTATACGCATACGCACGCTATTTCCCCCCTTCCCTTCCTGGACTCCCGTTTCCTTTTCTTTGCATCTTCTCACTAACCCCTCTCTTACCCCTCTCTTCCTCATCGCCTCTATCAGTTTTCCCCTATCTACCGAGTCGAAGGCCGCCTTCATATCCACAAATAGAATCATCATTTTCCCTCCCTTCCTGTTTACCTGCCTATTGATCAAATAATTCAATATGTAAATATTATCTATAGTCCCCATCCCTCTCCTGAAACCTGTCTGACTCGGTCCTTCACTTCTTCCCTCCCTATCTTCCCTTCCTTTTTTAGATCTTTGATCTCCTTCAAAATCAATCCTACTATATCCTTCTGTGCTTTTTTAGTTGTCCCTCCTTCATCCCCTTCCACCCCTAACTCCTCTCTCGATCTCTTAAGCCACCCATCTATCGCTCCTGTTGCTACCACACTACCTTTTCTCCTTGTTACTATCTGTCCTACTTTCCCTTTCGGAGTTACACTTCCCATCTCCTCCACTTTCTCTACTACCTTGCTTGTCTCCATCTCTCTTCTCCGTATACTTAATTTCCCTTATCCTTTATTAATGTCTCTCAATTTTCCCTAGCTGTTTCGTCTTCGCCTAGTTCCCATCAGATTTCGCTCCCTCCTTTCTCACTTCACACGCGCCTCTACTCTCTTCTTATTTCGTGCCGTTACCTTGCCTACCTCTCTACTTTCACTCTCTTTTTCCCTCTTACCTTTTCTCTCCTTACCCCACCCTTATTTCTTTCACTCCACACTCATCTCCACTCTCAAATCACACACCTCTTTATCTCACACACCCTCTCCAACTCTCAGATCGCCTCTCAAAACTCGCAGCTCACACACACGTGTCACTCTCCTAACCTACCGGAAACGGAAGTCTACATACATCCAAATACAATACCATATTCTTACAATCCAATACAAAATAAAAATAAAGAATATAATACAAAAACAAAAAAAAACAAAAAAAAAATAAAAAATAAAAATAGAAATAGAAATACAATATTGTCATCGCATACAAAAAGAGCTCTTAAAACTTAAACATCGCATTACAAATCTCCGCCTTACGCATCTAATCTATCTGCCTAATACACACACACACGCGCGCTATCCCTAACCTAATCTTACGCTTAACCTAAACTTAGCCTAAGTGGACCTCCGCTTCCGGTTGTATGCCTTAATGTCTGTCTCTCCTATACTCCTTCTCTCTCCCTCTCCCCCTTTCTCTTCCCTCCTCCCCCCATTTTCACCCACCCATACTTGTTCTTTTGCTCACTTTCTCTCATTCTCCCTCCCCCCTTTCGTCATGCCTTCCGCTTTCTTCCAAACTCTTTTCTTTTCCCCTATCTCCCCAACTTTCTTCCAGTTCTCTTAGCCAGTGCTCTCCCTCCCCCTCCTCCCCTAGGACTGTTCCTACCATCTCCTGCTAGCTCCCCTCTTCCCCCCAACCCATGCATTCTTCCCAGACGTGTTTCCATTTCTCCTCCTTCCCCCCGCATACTCTGCATAACTTCTTCTCCTCCTTCTCCCAATATCTACTCCCCCTCATCCCGTTCCCCAGCCTGAACCTCGCGATCCTCTGCCATCTCCCTTCCCCCCAACCCTTCTTCAAATATGCCGGAATTCTCTCTCGCTTAATCCATCTGTACCAATTATTAAATTTTGAGGACTCCATTTTTTCCCACCTCTCCTCTCTCTGTTTTTCCTTGTCTACTGTCACCGCTTCTTCCCACCTAAATTCTCCTTTTTCCCTACTTTCCTCCACTTCCCTTAGTATCATCCCTTTATCTTTAAAAAATTCTCTTCTTTCCTCCTTCCACTCAGATAAATCTATCCCTTTTTTCGCCCTACTCTTGATCTCTTCCAGGCATTTTCTCGCCAGCTGCCCACCTCTCCCCTCCTCCACCCTTCTTTCGTATCCCCACACTCTTTTACCCATTTTCGTCCTCAACTTATCTCTTTGCATTAGTGATGCATTTTGATACGAGAATCTCGAAATCTCGTCTCAGAATTTCTCGTCTCGTTAAGATAATATTTTCGAGATTATTATCTGTCATTTGTTTTTTCTCGTCTCGTCTCGTTCTCGTCTCTTCTCGGAAAAACGAGATAAATACTATTCTCGATATTAAATGTTAAGGCAAAAATTAATTAAAAAACATTTTAGAAATTAAGAAAATTAATTATGAAACAAATAATTATGAAACTAATATTTATTGTAGAACATATTATACTGTTTTGAAAATTAATACTGCACAGTAAATGTAATTCATTTTTCGATAATGTTTAACAAGCTTATCGCGAGCAGCAACAAGTGCTATTTGGATATTATATTCTATGTCTGATTGATCATGTTTTTGATTCATGTCTCCAATGGCTTGTTCAATTTTGTCAAGTAAAAGATTAAATGTCAGCACAGCTAGTGGTAGTGTCACATACTTTTCACCACTAAGAACGTCAGACAATTGTTTAAATATACGAAGGTATTTAAAAACTGCACATAATATCTGCCTATCATTTTCTGTAATAGAAAGATGTTGAATATTTGCATTATTTTCGCAAAGTAGATTAATAGCTTGTTTAATTTTTACTGCTGATTTTATCATTTCGAAAGTTGAGTTCCACCTCGTTGACACATCTAAAATCGGTGCCATAGGTTTGACATTCGTTGTCTCGCAGCAAGCATTGAGTTTATTTCGCAATTGTTCTGAATACTTTAATTTTTTAAAGAGAGTACGCAAATTCTGAAGTACACATTTCTCATTAATGCTATCATCATCGTTATCGTTATCCTCCTCAATTTCATCCTCATCAATCTCATTAAAGGAATCATTGTCTTTCTCAGTTTGCAAACCACTTTTTAACAAACGAAGCATGTCTTGAATTCCTAAGTTTGCTATGTGCGCCATACATCGAAAATGTTGGTTGATAGGATCGAACACTTCGCCATCTGCAGAATTCATTAAATGTGAGAGTTCTTCCATAAAAGTAGTATTAGCGGCAGCATTATCGACAGTTATGCCTTGAATTTTTTTACGCAATCCAAATTATTCTAGAACTCCATAAAAAAGTGTTGCTATATCTTGGCCAGTATGTTTTTCATTTGATGGGACAAAATCAATAACTAATGATCTCAAATTCCAATCATTATCAATAAAATGACCAGTTATGCCATAATAAGATTGATTAGCAATTGATGTCCATCCATCGATTGTGAATGAAACTTTCGATTGATCTTTTGATAAAATCGTAATAACTGCTTTTTGTTTTTTATAAAATTGGGATTGAACATTAGATTTAAGTTTATTTCTGCCAGGTAAAACTGTTTGTTTATTTAAAAATGTGAATAATCTCTGAGTTTCATCATCTTCAAAAAAACTTAATGGTAGATATTTTCTTGCAACCCAATCAACCAACATCTCAGAGAAGCGTTCTTGCGTGAATGGTACCTATACGTATAATATATTACATTTACTTATTTATTTATTTATATATTTAATTATTTATTTATTTATTTAATTATTTATTTATTTATTATTTTTTACTAAAAATAAGTTACTTCATTTATCGTTTAGCTTTATAATATGATCTCTGAATTTATTGCGATGGTTATAAAAGTAAAGAAAGCAAAATAAGTGTGCAAATTAGAAATTCGCACATTCCTTTCTCATCATTTTTTTAATCTCAAAAAGATTCCTCTATGAGGAAGCCAAACTATTATATGTAATAACTATGCTTTAATACAGAGCTGTCCACGTTTTGCACTTTTCGGCCGATTTCCGAGACTCACCGCCTAGCGGCCCCCACTTACGCTCGAGACCTTAGCAACGCGTGGCCCGATAACCGTAGTTGCTAAGGTCTCGAGCGTAAGTGGGGGCCGCTAGGCGGTGAGCCTCGGAAATCGGCCAAAAGTCCAAAACGTGGACAGCTCTGGTTTAATATAATAAAAATTAGTTTTCTCAGAAGAGAAAGAATATCTTACCGATGTAAGTTTTGATTTTGATCCATTATTAGCATATATAAGTTCATAAATTTGCGAATGAGCATTTAAAAGATGTTTTCTTATTCCACTTGTATTACCGTCTTTCATTTTCACTTCTTTTTTCTCTGATGTACATAATTTAGACTGCGATTTTACCTTGATTTTCTCGTTTTTCAAATAAAAATGCTTTTTCTAATAATACTTTTTTATCGCCAGTCCAATAATCTGTGGATTTGCTTTGATCAGGCGTACAGTCTCTGTCATCCTTGTCATTTTGAATTTTATTTTCCATATTTGTCATCTTTTCTATAAGCGAGTTGAAAATAATAATATTAATAATAATGATGATGTAATAATAACAGATGTTAATGTTGGCAATATTGTTATGAGTATAATAATGTAATATATAATTGATAAAGATGTTAATTATGTCTTACGTGATATTTCAGCGAGTCGTTGCTTTTTATAATAAGAATTATTATTTGTTTCATTATTACTTCTCTTCATATCCATGTTATTGTCATAAATAACGTGAAATGAACTATCTCTTTATAAAAGAACAGATGAAACGAGATAGTCGATAATCTCGAACATCTCGACATAAAATTCGAGAATATCGAGAAACGAGAATCTCGGTTCGTCGAGTCAAGAAAATTTTTTCAATCATTTGTGTTTTTCCCTCTCCTTCCATCCCCAAACCTCCACTCCATAACCTAGCACGGCCCATACCAACGCATCGAATAACCATACCCTCCTTCCCCAATCCCCTTCGAAACGTCTTTTCCCTATTCCCCAAACTTGTCCTAATATAGCCGCCCCCCTTCGCCACTCTGTCCGCGACCTGTCTGTCCTGTCTTACATTCCTCTGTATTACGTACCCTAAATACTTATACTCCTTGACCACTTCCAACACTTTCCCCTTCCATCTCCAGCTAACCTTTTTAAATCTACCTCACCCCTTCCTACATCTCATTATTTTCGACTTCGCGTTTAATTCCAATCCCTTTCCCTCCAGGTATCTTCCCAGCCTCTCCAGCATGCACCTCATTCCTCCTTCATCCTCCGCCATCAACGCCACATCGTCCGCGTATGATAAGGAGTATACCTTATCCCCTCCCAGTTTTACCCCCCCAACACCCCTTCCTCATCTCGTCCTCCAAGTCCGCCACCAATAAGTTGAAGAGTAATGGACTCAAGGGGCACCCCTGTCTCACCCCACGGCCCGTCCAGAATCTTTCCCCTATCTCTTCCTCTAGCCTCACCCTGAAACATACCTCCCTTAACACTTCCTCGCATCTCCTCACCAAACCCTCTCTCACCCCCCTTCCCCTCATTGTCGCCAATAACTTTGTCCTATCCACCGAATCAAACGCGGCCTTCAAGTCTACAAAAAATAACACTAATAACCCCCCTTTCCTGCTGATTTGCCTGTTTAAAAGATAATTTAACACGAACACATTATCCATTGTTCCCATCCCTTTCCTAAACCCCGTTTGATTCGGTGGAATTAGAGTTCTCCCTTCTATGTCTTACCTCATTCTCTCCGCCAACACTTTGGCGTATACCTTATACAGCGACGACGCCAGTGTAACCCCTCTAAATTCTGATACCTCCCTCCCTTCCCCCTTCTTTAAAATCGGTACCACCAATCCCTCGCACCACTCCCTGATCCACCCCTCTCCCATCCATATCCTGTTGCATGTGTTCCAAATCCACTCTAACTCCCCCCCCGTATTTCCAGACCTCCCCTGGTATCCCATCCACGCCTACCGCCTTATTATCTCTTATCTTCGTTATCGCCTTCTTTACCTTTTTTTTTTATGTATTCGCTGGGGAAACCTTTTATAGGTATTCATGCCTCCGGGATGAGGACATGGGTTATGTGGGACTCATTCTGCTTATCCCAGGGAGAACCGAAGTTTTCCCCGTGATAAGCCACAAAATATTACCGCACTAAAACCCCAGCGGGTGTCCTTCTCGGGCGTTGGTTGGGGGGGCGCCCGGGATGCTGGTATCCCATGCCGTCCGGACGCCCCCCCCCTAGCCTTCTCCGGGGAGATGCCGGGTCGGGGCTTGAGTGTTCCCGCTCGAGCCCCGGCCCCCCGCCCTCCGGCTGTGGCCCCCTCCGCCCCTCAAAGGGGCAGCGAATCCGACCGTCAGCCGGAGGGCTCTCCTCGAGGTTCGAGCAGCTCCCGAGGGCTTATGCCGTGGGAGTCCGCCCTTATCCCTCCCTCGAGGTCTCCAGGGGCAGAGCGCCGGACTTAAGTGTCCAGCGCTCCCTCCCACCCCAGTATCATCTGGGACAGGACAGGGTCCGACCCTCCCCCGGCCCCCACCACAGCGGCCTCTTCGCCTGGGCAGCCAGGAGGGGTGGTCCCTCTCCTCCCGGGATTCAGGGGAGAGAGCAGATCTCCCCCTTCTCCCCAGTCTCTCACGCTCCCTCTCTGCCTCCTCCTTCTGGGACATAACTCGCTCGCAGAAGGAGACCGCCTTCCACACATTCTCTTCCTCCACCATCTTTCCAACTAGTGCTGGCAGGGATAAGTCCCTGCCAGTAACCGCCATCATTTCTTCCCTTTCGCCCGCCCAAGCGGGACATTCCTTCAGGGTGTGCTGGGTCGTGTCATGTTCATAACCACAGAACCAACACACCCCGGAGCTTTCCTTTCCTATACGACCCAGGTATTCACCGAAGCAGCCGTGGCCGGTGAACACTTGGGTCATCCGGTAGGACATCCCTCCCCGTGATCTCTCCAGCCAATGGACCAAATGAGGCCTTACGGCTTCCACGGTCCTCTGGCCGGGCAGGCTGGGATCTCCCAGCAGGCCCAGCCACCTATCTACGAGGACACGCTTGGCCTGCCCCCTTCTTTACCTCCTCCTTACTTAAAGCCTCTTCCTCATTCTCCCTCATGCCGCTGCTCGTCCCCATCACCACTCTCGATTCCATACCCTCTAGCAGGTCTCTGAAGTATCTCTCCCAATCCTTCATTTCTATTCTTTCCCCCGCTACCCTTCTTCCCCCCATCCTTTCTCTTCTGACCTTCCATACCTGACCGTCTTCGCCTCTTTTGCCCTCTTTATCCACTCCTCGTTCTCCTCTTCCTTTTTCTTCTTGCACAGTTTCCCATATTCCCTTTTCAGTTCCCTATATTCCTTTCCTTCTCCCCCCTCCCTTTTCCATTTTCTCATGTCCCTCCTCACTCTTCTTTTCTCTTCCCTGCACTCCTCGTCGAATCACTCTCCCTTCTTTCCCCTTCTTTCCCTCCCATCTTTGTTGCCCTTCTTCAAGATCTCCAACAACTTTCCCTTTATCTTAGTCCAATCCTCTTCCAGACTCCTTCCTTCTTTTTCCCCTTGTATCTCACCAAGCTCCTCCCTAAATTCCTTCCTCCCTTCCTCAGACCAATCCCATCTCTTTATACTTCTCCTTCCCTTCCTCTTCTTACACACACCTTCTCCTTTTATCCTTACCATTACCAGCATATGGTCCGATTCGATCCTGCACCCCACCTCAAGGCTCCCTTACCTCCTCGTTCCCAATCACGTAATCGATTACTGACTTCTCGTTCAGCCCCATGTACGTCCAACTCCCTTCTTCATCTCCCTCCATTCCCCCATTTACTATCTCCCACCTTACCTCCTCCAATTCATTCACGAGCAATCTCCCCTCCCTATTTACTTTCGTATCCTTTGACCTCCTGCCCTACTTCTCCGCGCCTGTCCCGTTCTCCCACACCTTACCCTCTAAATTCCCTGTTCTAGCGTTAAAGTCTCCTCCCAATAATGTCTTAATATTCTTCCCCCTTCCTCCAACAATTCCCTTAACCCTATCAACTTTTCCTCCATATCCCCATTTATATAGACTCCCACGAACCTCCATCTCTCCTTCCCTAGCCTTACCAAACTTTCCATTACCCCCTCCTTCTTTGACGTGCCCTCTATTACTATCCCTTTTCTAATCCCTACCACAATCCCTTCCATTGCTCTCCCCTTTCTACTCTTTTTTTTTGCATATCGCACCTCCCAACAAAATCCCTTCGAAAGCCTCCCCCTTATCTTTTTCCAACCCCTCGAATCCACCCACGTCTCTAATAAATATACTATGTCTCCTTCCCTTACTGCTTCCCAAAAGTCTGCATCCTTGTTATTTAGCCCTGCCACATTCCAAAACATCACCTTCCAACCCCTTCCCTTTTCTCTGTCATCCTACTTTAACTCCGCTCCCATCCTCCTCCCCTCCCCCGAAGCCCTATTCTTACTCTCTTCCGCATGCTCTCCTCTTATGTTCCCCCTCCCCCTGCCCCGGTCCCCCTTTCTCTTCTCCCCCCAAAACACCCCTTCCATCCTCTCTCCATCCTCTCTCCTTCTGTATTCACCACTCAGCTCCCTGAATCCTCCTCCTTCCTTCACTACAATTTCCCTCTCCTCATCCCATTTCCACCAGCTTTCTTCCACCCAGATCCTTCCGTATTTCACCCCTACTCTCTTACCCTCATTTTCCTCTCTCCTCGCAATTTCCCCTATCCTCCACATCATCCTTCTCTCCTTCCATGTACGATCTTCTTCTATCCTTTCCTCTCTACCCCCTTGTTTCCTTTTTCTTTTCCATAATTTCCCTTTTCATCTCTATGCTTCCTAACTTCACCACCGCCATATCCGCTCTATCTTTAATCTTCACCCCTACTCTCCTGACCTCCTCTATCTGTCCTTCTACTCCTATTTCACTTAGCAGCTTCTCTATCTCTTCCTTAATTTTCCCCTTTCCCTTTTTAATTCCCTTTATTACTATATTCCTTTTCCTCTCATCCCTTTCCTTTCTCTCTAACCTCCATTCTAGAGAGCTCAACTTTCCTATTAACTCCTCTATTACTGTTCCCTTCCCTCCCCCACTCCCCGTCTCCTCGTTACTCCCCTCCCCACCTTCCATCTTCCTCTCACTCTCCGCTTTTCCAATCTTCTCGCCATTTCCTCCAGTCGTTTCGTCATTCCTTCCGTTTCCTTCTCCCCTAATTCTTTATTCAATTCCCTCAACTCGTTTCTTATTTCAACCAGCCCTCTACTACCTTCCTTTATTTCCTCCTTATTTTCCCTTTTCATTTCCGCCAGCCCCGCTAAAATCTCTTCTTTAAATTCCTTATTCATTTCCCTCATACTATCCCTCCACTCCCCCGGTCCGTCCCACCTTTCTTCTTCTGGCGATCTAACTACCTTCTTACTTTTCCTGAAAGCCCACCCCCCTTCTCCCTCACTACCACCCGTTCTTCCCAGAACCGTCTCCTCCGTCTCTTCTCTTTTCCTTTTTAGCATTTCTTCTACCGTTCCCATACTGCCTCTTCTTTCCTTTGCTATACTACCCGCTAGTTTCGCCACCTCATCCATGTTCCCTTCTCTATGCCCCTTACTCTATGCCTGATAGTTCTCTTACCAACTACCTATTGCTGCTTCCTCGCCCGATTGCTAGCTCCCTCTCGCCGTCCCCACGCTGTCTAAATTTCCTAGCTCCTCCTCTACTCCCGTTGCCTCCCTCGCCTATCACGCCTTTTCTCCCTAAATGCTGACTCACTCAGCTACCACCAACTCTACTCCTTTTCTATGTCTCTCTCTCACACTCTCTCGCCTCTCCTGCACTCACTCCACTTGCATCCACGCTGCACTATCCCGATTCGTACTCTCTCACATCCTTCTTACTCTTAGATCTCTCTTTATTCACCTCAAATAACCACACCACTTTCACATCGACTGTCACTGCCCTAACCGGAAACGGAAGTCCTGCTTTTGTAATAAGATAGCAGTTAAAGCTAATGAACTCGCGTCAGTATGAAGCTCTGTCTCAGAATGCGGATTATATAGCCATAAATCTGGAAATAAAGATGTTAATTTTTTTAATCACTCGAAAGCATGGTTATAACGCATCATCAAAATTAAAATCAACCGATTTCCGTAAAAGATTTTGTAAAGGTTTTACCTCAACTGTCGAAATGAAATACCGGGCGACCATCGCGGTAACGACTCGAGTAAACAATCATTTTCAAGTGTTTAAAAAATTGGCAACTCGCGTTTGCTGCACTGCCCAGCCGATGTTCGCCGGGCTCAGAGCCTTCTGGCAGTGTTCGGCCGAGAGGCTTCGGACAGAAAGCATCATTACAAACGTATTGCTACGTTCAGCAGAATAACTGCTGAGCTGCTGTCTTGTCAACAATCAATATTAACTTACTGGATGTAAAGTAAGAGCCAATTACGTTCGATTGTCACCAAGCGGGTTATACCATTTTTACGATATTTATAAGATGTTAGACTGCTAGGCTTCTTATACATATAGTTACTAGATTTTGTGTATTCGAAACCTATGAACTTATTGACGCATACACTGAGAGACTCATTTTGTTGAATGAAGTAAAATTTAATTGAATCAACTAAATCACTCGTTTGGATATGGGTAAATTCTTTAGTTAATACAAAAAAAAATTTATTTCGGGTTATATTAACACAAATTTAGTTCAGTGAATAAAATTATTAATTTCATAAAATTAATTTTTTTGTTATTTATTTAAATTTCGTTTACTGAATCACATTTGTGTGTTAATATCACCAAATTTTCAAATAACAGTTAACATTTTTTTGTTACATTAAATGTCCATGTTCAACAAGACTTGATTTAACGAAATTTTTTTTAATTAAACGGATTTCTTAGTAAGCTTTTAGAAATAATAAGATTAATTGTAGGATTATTTTTATAATAAAAGGTAATAGAACGATAGCCGAATCAATTCTATACGATCGTTTAGCCTTTAATTAATAAAATAAGGTATAAAAGAAGATAACAGATAAACTCTCGAAACGCGACACTTCGATTCTTGCCTCTCACACACTCGCTCCTTTCTCGACAACTCGCTCTCGCTTCTTCCTCGACAACTCGCTCTCGCTTCTCGTGCGCAACTCACTCTCTCACACGTCTCACACACACACGTCTCTTCTCGCGCAACTCGCTCACGCACGCGAATCGCGTGTTATGCCGATATTGGCTAATCGATGCCGTACGTGCGATAAGGACCCGTGAAATTTGACACCTTACACTCGGCCATTCTGAAATCAAGGTCGCCTCAACCGCTCGCCGTCTTCATTGTCCTCCGATACATCGTAGTCGTCATCCTGTATCCAGGACTTCATATAATCAGTTGCGGATGACGTCTGGACTGGACCTTCGCTTTCGCCGACTTTGCGCAAAAGATAATGGTGGTTGCACAAGACTCTTATAATTTCGTACGGCATGAGGTACTTATGCGCCAATTTAAGATGAGGACTGCTGCGTACACGCTTAATCGAAACGATGTCTCCTTCGCGATAGCTCAGAGATTTTTTCCTTTTTTTGTCGTAAGTCTTCTTATTCTCTTGTTAAACCTTTTCGATGTTCGATTCATTCGATTGAAAGACATAACGATCTCGTCCTCGAGTAGCTCCCTGACATCAGAGCTATCCTTGATGCGTGGATGGACGCCCAGCAACACCTGGAAAGATGTCATTTTGATACTCCTCTGCACCGCATTTAGGCACATCTGCACAGCTTTTAGATATCTGTACCATTCACTTGGCTTAGGGGCCGACAACTTCGTTAACAAGGGTATAAGCTTGCGTTTTACACGCTCAACCTGTTCGTTCTTGGTACTCCCGTGGTCGTCAACTGATGCTCTATGTTCTCCGACTGGCAATATTCTTCGAATTCTCTCGACGTAAATGCAGCGCCTCTGTCCGATATGATTCTTCTTGGATTACCAAACGTACATAACTGTCTTCGTAGCCGCTCGATAGCCGCCGCTGTGCTCGTTGATCTGGTTGTATACAGCCACATGAATTTCGAGAACGCATTCACGACAACGAAAATATGCGCATAACTTTTTTTAGTTGATTGCAAGGGACCTAATTAATCAATATGGAAAGATCTAATGGCGTGTCTCCTTTGTTAATCGGACTCAAAAAACATTCTGCTCTTCCATGCTTTCGCTCCGCTAAAATACATGGAACGCAGTTTTGCAGAACATTTTCGACCTTAGGGCGTAAATTAGGGATCCAGTAGTCCTTCCTCACGAGTGCCTCCATTTTTGCAATCCCGAAGTGTCCCTGCTCGTGCACTCTCCTGATCATCTGCAGCTGCATGGTCCTAAGAACGACCAACATCGTCGTCATCCTCCTTGTACAGCACTCCGCCTCGAATCAAGTAGCCCTCCGATCGACCTTGCTCGATCGCCTCGAATATTCCTTTTAAGTCGTCATCTGCGCTCTGGGCTCTCTTCAATCGCGCAAGCAGCCCCTTCTCGCATTCGCTCGCTATTAAGCACATCGGCAATGGGTTTCGGCTGAGAGCGTCAACATGCGCCATGTTTTTGCTTGGCCTATGCTCTATTACATATTGAAATTTTTCTAACGACAACGCCCATCTAGCTACTCGCACGCAAAGGTCTTTCTTTGACATTGTTTGTGTGAATGCTCGACAATCAGTTACAATTTTAAATTCTATTCCTAGCAAGTATGTGCGAAACCGCTAAGCGCTCTAACAATTGTCAGAATCTCCAATTCATAACTCGGATATTTCTCTTCCGCCGGGGTGGTTTTACCACTCGCATAATACACTGGATGTAATGATCACAGACTTCTATATATTATCTAGACTGCTAATACAGGCTTTGCAAATGAAGCCAATTGAAATGACACGCATTATAGCATTTTGCGAAAATATATTTTACAAAATGTCATGTATCACTTACACATGGCTTCATGTACATTATCGATCACTTATACATTGACAGGATATATGTACATGAGGTACTTTCAAAGATGGCGGATTGTTATTTACTGACTTCAATGCAACCTGTACTAAACTATAGCAATTCAGCAGTCTAGATAATATATAGAAGTCTGTGGTAATGATTGGTCCTCGCTACCTTTTTGGAGAAGTATTGCTCCAAACCCGTACATGGACGCGTCAGTATGCAATTCGGTCTCCGCGCCTATCCGAAACAAATTCAGTACTGGCCTCTCGCTCAGCATAAGTTTTAATTGCTCGAAGGCATTCCTCTCGGTTGCACCAAACTGAAATCTCGCATTCATTTTTAACAAGTTCGACAGCGCAATCGCTCTATATCTCGGAACAAATTTACAAAAGTAGCCATTCAAGCCTAAAAATGACTGTATCTGTCGCATGTTCTTGGGCTCCGGAAAACATACAAACGCTTCAGTTCTTTGTTCCAACGGTCGTATCGTACTGTTTTCGACAACGTGTCCAAGGAATTCTACCGCGCGACGCAAAAAACAGCACTTTTCCCAATTTATTGTTAGGCCGGCTCGACTCGCAGTGTCTAAAACAATCTTCAGATTTTTTAATCCTTCGTCTTCATTAGCCGAAAGTACAATTAAATCATCCATATAAACTAACACAATTTTTTGCTTTATTAGATCTCTAAAGACCGCGTTAATAATCTTTGAAAGACGGAAGGAGAATTACATAAACCGAAAAGAACTCTTAAAAATTCGTGCTGTCCATCCGGTACAATAAAAGATGTATATTTTATACTCGCTTCGTCCATCCGCACATGGAAAAATTCATTTTTTAAATCGATAGTGCTAAAAATCCTCGCATCCTACAAACGATTCAATTGATCCTCGATGAGGGGAAGAGAGTAGCGGTCTTTGATTATTTTCTTGTTAAGCATTCTATATTTTATACACAATCTATGAAAGCCATTCTTTTTCTTTACGAGAACGACGGGACTCGCGAAATCAGAAACGGATTCTCGAACTATGCCTTCCTCCTTCCACTCATCGATCTGAGCATTAACGATATCTCTCTCAAAGCGAAAGTAGTCTCGCCTTCTGATAAAACGGCTCGGCATCTTTTAAAATAATAGTCATTTTGATATCTGTTTCCTGCGTCTTAACCGGCTTGTATTTAGTTACTAACAAGGGAAGTTAGGCAAGCTGGAAATTCAAAAAATTTTGAAACTTGGTGTACAAGTATAGTAGTTTATCTACAACAGAAACCTATTTTTTTTTGTGCTGAATTTCGGTGAGGGGGTGAACCACCCCTCATAAGTAGAATGGCTTTCTGCTTTTCTCGATATATCTCGAAAATTATTCAAGATATAAAAAAATGTTTTTTAGACAAAAGTTTTATGCTAAAAACACCTCTATTTAACCACATTAATAAAACTTTGAAAAAATAATTTTGGGGAAAAATTTTTTCGAAAATTGTTGGAAAAAAATTTTTTTTTTAAATTTTATTAATGTGGTTACATAGAGGTGCTTTTACCATAAAACTTTTGTCTAAAACATTTTTTTATATTTCGAATAATTTTCGAGATATATCGAGAAAAGCGAAAAGCTCCTCTACATATGAGGGCAGTTTTTCCTTTTAATTTATTTACTTACTTCCCTACAGGTGTGCGTAAAGTTTCTCATTATAAAAACAGCTCCATTTAATTACATTAATATAATTTTTCAAAGATAATGTTTCTACCAAAGGAAGTTAGGCAACCCGAAAAATCAGAAAATTGTGAAACATGAAAAATAAAACTAATTAATCTTACGAGTAATCTAATTAATTAAAATTAATCAATGACGTATATGAATCATAACAACAACATATATATATATATATATTGTTACGTCCCTGGTCTTTCTTCCCCTGAATATCATCCCTTGAGTGTCATCGTGGAGCTTCATCGTAAAGGGGGTTGTTTATTGACAACCGCCCTGTCATTGTTTTTCGGCTCCATGACAGATTTGGTCTGGCTGACGCATCGAGCGGACGCATGTGGATCAAACAAGCTTTCTTTCATTGTACATGCAAATAATATTGTATCTCGTCGCTTTCGCGTATTGGGTCGTTATATTAAAGGTCATTGCTTCCTTACGAGAGTGGATTCATTTCGCGCGCGAGTGAGTGCGTGTGACATTTTTGCGAGAACCGTAAAAGCCGTCCCGAGGACGTAACAATATATATATATATATATATATATATATATATATATACCCA
This sequence comes from Prenolepis imparis, assembly GCF_030444845.1. Classification (NCBI taxonomy): domain Eukaryota; kingdom Metazoa; phylum Arthropoda; class Insecta; order Hymenoptera; family Formicidae; genus Prenolepis; species Prenolepis imparis. Next base: position 29,452 of record NW_028141174.1, read on the forward strand.
GATAGCCAAATCTGTCAAGAGCATGTATTAAAACTGTGCTATATATTTTTGCCAGCAAAAAAACTGCAGATTTTATACAAAACTTGTTATATCAGATAATGATAGCAGAACGTTGGCAAAAATGTTATAAAATCTGCTGACATAATTTGGCAGCAAGTCAGTAGCAGAAATCAAGCAGGATTTGTATAGAATTATCATAGCAGATTGGTAGTAGAAACCGAGCAGGATTTGCGCAACGCAGTTTGGTGTCAGATTGACGGCAGAAATCGAGCAAGATTTGCGCGCGCACAATCTGATGGCAAATTGACAGGATCTGCATTTTGCAGTTATTTAATAGTTCCTTCACCTACCGCTATGTGATGTATTTTCTCGCAATCAAATTTCTGTTAAAAATAGATATAAAGTCTGCAAGTTGTGGCTATTAATAAAAGATCAAAAGTATATTTTTCTATCAGTTTAATTTTTGATATCTGACAAGTCTAACATGAGAATATTAAACTTATTAGAATCAATAGGATATACATGAAAAATTATCCATTTACTTTCTATTTAAAGCATAAAGCAAAATTTAATTCTCATATAAATTATATCTTAAATTTTATAAATTATATAAATTTAATTATTTTTACAATTTATTTTATTAATTTAATTAATAGATTAAATTGAACATTTAATTGCTATGTGAGATATAACTACATACAATATAATATGTTATACATTAAATATCATATTTATGAAAAAAAAAAATTATAAGTAGCGGATAACACGTCTTATGCATCTGTTATATTCATCGAAAAATATTGAATTTTATTATCCTTATATATTCAAATGGCAAGGAACTGTGCAGATCCTGCTCGATTTCTGCCGCCAATCTGCTATTAGATTGCGTTTGACAGATCTGTTCGGTTTCTGCCGCCAATCTGCCATCAAACTATATGTGCAGATCTGCTCGGTTTCTGCCGCCAATCTGCTGTCAGATTTTGCTTACTAACTATGCTAGCAGAATATCATCAATTGCAGACACAGTGAATAGGAATCTGCTGTAAAGTCATGATTAGATCTGCTGTTATACTGCCGACATGCTGCTAATATTTTGCTATCTGGGTATATATATACTGTGACGTTGCCGTCACGACGCGCGTCCCTCCAGCCGAAATCGCGGGGCAAGGGCCGAGCGGCCGCGCCACGCGAAAGAGAGAGAGAGAGAGCACGAGAGCCACCGATTTTCCTCGGAGAGACGGCTTGCGATACCGAAATTATATTATTAATTCGCGTTTATTTTTATTTTTTTTTATCGTACACGGAGCGTTGTTGAGAGGACAGAGTCGAACAACAACGGCAACGTAGAGAGCATCAAAAGCATAGTCGGCAACCTTGGAGAGACATAAAAACCGTTCGGAGCCACCGTATTTACAAAAATTGGGGAATCGGCCGATTCAAGGATGCGGCCGTTACAGCGCAGATCGCGCAAGCCCTCCCGACCGGGCAGTGACGTATATTGAAAAGGCGAGGAAGTCACCCCGAATTCACGAGGGCGGACCGCATCGAACTGCAGTTCGACGGAACTGAAAAACGATCCCGGCCACACCGCGAGATACCATGAGGCTCCAAGAATAGTCGAGGCTCTCGAAAGCGTAACGCTATTACCGCCCATTATGATTATTACGAACTACCGATAAGGACACTGTCGCCCTAAGTACGGCCGTGCGTAAGCCGCGCGACGGCGATAAGAACGATCGAGACTCGGACTTACGCGAACGTAATTCTAGTCTTACGGCACGGGTAGCCTCACCGGTAAGATTCCTCTCTCCCTTTGGTGCTCGATTCTCCCTCGATAGCTCAGCTTGTCCTTCGTCCCTCGGTATCAGCTGATTCTCGGGACCGGGCACGCGACCAACACGACAGGCAGTACGAGAGTGTCGGATCTACCGCCCCGAATCGATATCGGGACTCAATCCTGCGCGAAAGGGGTTGCGCGGACGCCCACCCAATTACCGCGTCGCACGACTTCTCGTTGTCGCGCGGTCTTCGCACGGCCGTACTTAGGGCCACACCGCCCTTATCGATAACCCGCGCTAATTAGGCTACTTTTTCGGTAGCCTCGCCGGTCCTTTGACCTCGTGGTGTTTGGGGTTGCGGCTGATCTGGTTTTTCTCGGCTCCGCTGGATGACGGCCGAATGCTTTTTCGTCTCGGCGGTGCGGGTGGGTTATTCGCCCCCGTTGAATGCGTCCCTGCGTCGCCTTGAGGATGTGCGCGCTTCGCGCGGTTACGGTTGCGTCCTCGTGTTTGCCGAAATTTTTCCGCTGGATAAACAAGGCTGTTTTTGTGGTTCCGTCAAGGTTGTCGTTCGTGTTTTTGAACTCGCCATTTGGTCCGTGTTATTATTGTACGTCTTCGGCAAGGCTCCCAGTATTATATAAAAAAAATTAAAAATAAAACGCGAATTAAAATCTCTAATATTCTCGCTATCGCAAACCGTCTCTCCGGGGATAATCGGTATGGCTCTCGTACTCTCTCTCGCGTGGCGCTCTGCCCCTTGCCCCGCGATTTCGGCCGGAGGGATGCGCGTCGTGACGGCAACGTCACAGTATACCGGGTGTCCCATTTTAAAGGACCCACTCAAATATCTCAGAAACACTGCGTTAAATCGAAAAATGTTTCCTACAAAAGTTGTAGGGTTTCGAGGGGGACATAACATAGTAATATTCATATGACCTTGGGCGGCGTCTCCAAGGTCAAGTGAAGATGAGAATGAATTATTTTTGGAAACTCATATTTTTTATTATAACATCTTTTTCTACTAATTAATTTGAACAACTTTTATCTGAAGCATTTTTTTATTTTCCCAATATTTTTTAAGATATTCAAGAAAAACTTGGTAACTCTTTCAACATGTTTTTCTATGTAAAAATTCCGTCTTTTTTATTTAGAGATTTATTAATAAAATTATTTTTCTGAATCTTTTCCTTCTGTCATTTGACTTTCCATCGTAGGATTTCGAGGGGGACATCCGATGGTGACCTTGACTTTGACCTTGAGGTCAAATTTGAAGGTCATTTGAAGGTTAACTTTAAAATCTTAAATGGAAACCCCCATTTTTTATTTGACATTCTTGTAGCTGACATCGAAAGCTTTCCAAAATACTATAATTAAATGTTTTTTCATTAAGTACTTTTTGAGTTATAAGGCTTGAAAGTTACAGTACCGCCGGCATTAGCATTACCCAAAGTGTACCGCGCGAAGGTTGCCCAGTCGGATTTACACCTCTTTTGTGTTTGGAGAACGATCCAGCCAATGAAGGCAAGATCAGTGGTTGATCCAGCCAATGAAGGCAAGATCGGTGGTTGATCCAGCCAATGAAGGCAAGATCGGTGGTTGATCCAGCCAATGAAGGCAAGATCGGTGATTGATCCAGCCAATGAAGGCAAAATCGGTGGTTGATCCATAGTAATAATTCAATTAATTAAATGTTCGAAGGTCGTACCGTTGACTTGTTGGCAGTACTGAATACGGCGTTCAAAATGTCTAACAGTACGCAAGAGTACATTACGTGGAATATTGCACGCAGCTCGGATTCTTTCCTTCATGTCATCTCTTGTGATCGGTGCATTCCGGTAAACTACATCTTTGAGGTAGCCCCACAAATAAAAATCAAGCGATGTTAAATCGGGCGATCTTGCTGGCCATCTTACTGGACCGCCTCTGCCAATCCATCGATTACGAAAGGTATTATTGAGGAAAGCTTTGACCGTATTGGCATAATGAGGACCATCTTGTTGCAACCACATTCTCCTCCTTGTATCAAGGTCAACATTTTCAAGTAAACCCGGAAGATCGTCTCTCAGCAACTGTAAATAATTTGCACCATTAACCATGGCATCAAAAAAATAAGGACCAATTAAATAGCCATTAACAATTCCACACCAGACAGTTAGGTTTCAACGATGCTGGTTATCAATCTGCCCCATCCAATGAGGATTAACTGAACTCCAATAGTGACAATTATGTCTATTCATTATCCCAGTATTGTGAAAAGTAGCTTCATCACTGAAAAGTACGTAATTAAAAAATTCGTTGTCGTTTCGAATTTTTTGTAATGCCCACTGACAAAACAATAACCGATCTCTGTGATCCTGCTCAATTAAGACTTGGTTAAGAGTTATGTGGTAAGGATGATATCTCATGGCTTTTAGATGTCTATCAGCAGTCGATTTCGGAATGCCCAGCGTATGTTGAATTTCACGCAAACTTACATGTGGGTTAAAATGCACCATCGCCACAACTGCTATAAAGTAAGGATTCATTACGTGATCATTGTTGTCGTATCTTCTTCGTTGACGACGAAGATTTCCTCTCCGAATCCTAATTTTAATTTTGCGTATCCTAGAATGATCCAGGTGTTGGCGTCGATGGAATCGTCTACGATACAATGCTGCTGCTATTCTGTAATTGCGTCGACATTCTCCTAAGATCAGAAAAATATCGACAATCTCGTTAGGCGAGTAATCAGGCATTTTTTTCCGAATTCCGATTTTACGGTCGAAAAAATCCAGGAATGTCTGAGAATGTCTCGAGATTGGGAACAAGTGAGAGATAAGTTACTTAAGATGAGATTCCGTATCTGCAACTACTTGAATAGGATTATTGGTTCAGGACACGTGACGTCTTTCATGCGAATGCCGAAGAAATTGTCTAAGAGTCAGTATGTCAATTGCTATTGAGCTCCAGTTAATCCTCCTTGGATGAGGCAGATTGATAACTAACTTCTGAAAAATATCTCACCATTCGGCATTTTTACGTCAAAATGGAAATAAGAAAAACTTCCAATGGCCTTGATCTTAACAAATGTTATCAAGATTATGATCTTGAACAATGTTCAAGAGGTTTTAGCCTTTGGTCGGTCGATCATCTTGGGTAATGCTAATGCCGGCGCTACTGTAACTTTCAAGCCTTATAACTCAAAAAGTACTTAATGAAAAAACATTTAATTATAGTTTTAAGAAAATATTTTTAATCGGCTCTCTATATTAATAAATAAATAAGATGTTTTCATAATCGGCCAATAGAGCCAAGCGCGAAAATTAATTTTAATTTTTGGCAACAGTATCTCTTGGTTTTGAGATTACTGAGTTCCATTGATTAAGTAACCTCGAAACTTACAATGGAAAAATAGGCGAGAAAAATCTTTTCGGACCTATATTTTTCACACATCCTATCATCGCGTACTCGCTCGCCCGCATTATCGATATGTCACTTCCGGTATTTATCAGTGCCGTAATAACTCGACCGCCCAACATTACTTCTTGCGTATATCTCTTATAAGGCGCTCGCGAGATTGACGCGACAACAGATTTTTCCGCACTGTTATTTTTTTCGGGCATTTAGCTGATATATGACTGCGCGCATCACATTCAAAGCACTTAGCTCCTAAAGCCTTCGTCGGGCAGTTTGCGCTGATGTGTTCACATTCACCACAATTAAAACAGCACTTAGCGTCCGTTGGATTTTTTTCTTTTCATCAGTCATGCCCTTGCTGCTGCCATGCCGACTTGAACTCGTCACACCACGATCACGCAACGTTATTTTTTCGAATGCTTTTAACAAACCGTCTACGAACGAAAATCCTTGTATGCGCGTCTGGTCGCGCATCGCGATATCCGGTATATCCTCGATGACGTACTCCAACAATTCGTCCTTCTCGATTGGCACTCGGTTGCCCATGATGGTCTTATCATGGAAGTACTCTTGGAATGTCTCTTCCTTCTTCCACACACGACTTTCGAACTGTCTCTGTAACTGTAATTTGCTCTCGCGATGTCAAAACATGGCTCCCAATTCTTCGAGAAGCCTCTCGAAGGACATCTCTATGTGCTCCGGCCTCGAATGGAACCACTCAAATGCTCTCTTTTTCAATCGCATCCCGATTAGAAGCTTCGCGCAATCGTTGTCCAGTCGATATGTCGCTTTTAAAAATCTGAGCTGCTTCTCCCATGTATCGAAATTGCTGGAAGTACCATCGAAGTCACTCAATAAATCGGCCACCGTCAAGCTCGCCCGTGGGCGCGCGCGAGACATCTCTCCGTCATCGAACATCGCCGCCCTTGTCGCTCCACCGGCAGGATTTTCTCTCCTCGTCAGCTGTCCACGCAACAGCAAAATCGGCAAGCTCCTTTTCTTGCTTATACATCTCGATCTCTCGCCGCGACATATTCTCTCGCGACACATTCTCCTACGACACATCCTCCAGAACGCATCCTCCTGCGCCCCGCTCCGCCCATCTTCGACATCCTCGACGCCGCCAGACTCGCCGTTCTCCACCCAAGAATTCGACGGGTCAGCTTCACATAGCCGCAAAATAAGCTCCGCTTTCGAACCCGATATGGATGATCTATGCGCCTTCAGCTTCTCTTCTAACTCCGTAACGGTCAAGGCACTCAAGTCACACGGCATCTTCACAAATTATTTCCGACACGTGTCGCACTTCCGGAACGATCAAACTTTCTCGATCTGCACTGTTTGCTCTATCCCGACTGAGCCCCCCAAAGATATAAGATTTTTATAATGAAAGGTAATAGAGCGATAGCCGAATCAATTCTGTACGATTGTTTGGTCTTTAATTAATAAAATAAGGTACAAAAGAAGATAGCAGATAAACTCTCGGAACACGACATTCGACACCTCGATTCTTATCTCTCACACACTCGCTCCTTTCTCGACAACTCGCTTTCGCTTCTTCCTCGACAATTCGCTCTCGCTCCTCGTGCGCGACTCATTCTCTCACGCGTCTCACACACACACGTCTCTCCTCGCGCAACTCGCTCACGCACGCGAATCGTGTGTCATGCCGATATTGGCTAATCGATGCCGCACGCGCTATAAGGACCCGCGAAATTTGACACTCTACATAATAAACATTAAATTGTTTAAGTTTTCTTTTTTATTTATCATATAGTTTTACAAAAATTAGATACATTAATATAGATATATTAATAAATTAGAAAGGAATAATAAGAGTAAATTAACACAAAAAAAACCAAATTATATAAAAATTATATAAAAAATTATATAAAATTTAAAAAAACAAAATTAAATTAAATTAAAGAGTATATTAACGAAAAACATACAAAACTATCATTGGTATTGCCGTAACGTAAAACACCCGAAGTAGGGAAAATGTCCATTAAAGAACTAAAATTTATGTCAAAACTGTCGTATACTGAACACTTCCTGTGACTTGATAAGCATCAATGTATAAATGGTATCAAATGGTAAATATCTTTTTTAAAGTAAATATAACTTTTGTATTCTCTCATAACAATAAATAAACGATATAAAACCGAATTTCGGTAAAGGTTCATCAACAGAAATAAGAAAAATTGTGTAATTAGTTAAATATTTTTTCCATTAATTTCTATCCAAAGGTAATGTACATGAGAAAGTATCGTAAAGTATTGTCTCTAAAGGATCAAAAATAAATGTCTCAAAGAAACCCCTTTTACTGACCTCTTTTACTGAAATAAGATCAAAATCTTTCGCAAAGCTGTAATTGATTCTTTTTGTTAACGTTAACGTTATGTTTATGCGGGAATTAACTACAGTTGCATTTTTTTTCAAGTTTCGATGTTTTGCCTCGAATTGGATTGATGAAAGGTTAATTAAGGATCTATTTAGTAGATTTTTGAGGTTCAAAATTATTACCATAAGAGAGAACTGATCTATAGTCAGAATCCGATGCTTTTGAATTAAGTTCTGCTTAAAACCACAAAAACTCAAATTTTCTACGACAAAATCTATCTTGTTTAGATTGAATTACGTCTTCGACTGTAAGATGAGAAATTTTAAAATAAAGTAAAATAGCTTATAATGTTAAATTCTTTTGAGCATGTAATCGGATTAGTCATTATTATTATTATTTTTATTAGTCATAAGTCAATATTGATATAAATTACAACAAAACTTAAAAAAAAATGAGAAGAACACATATAATAACAGCAACTTTTTTTATAGAAAACTATTTTATAAAATTTAAATCATAAATCTGAACTTTAACGTAAAGTTAAACCTATGAGCTACCTGGAAAAACATATGAACTATGTACCTTATAAGTAGAATTTACTTAAGATATCCATAAGTACTAGTAATATTTCAAGAGAGAGTTGAATATAAAACAAACTACATTATGAAGAAGTATAATTCAGGAAGCTATTTATATGACAATTTAACCAATGTGTTTTAAAAAGATAAATAAAAATCTGAAAATTCAGTAAGATAGATAATAATAATAATATCAGTTTTTTTCTGCGCTTGAACTTTCAAAGAACTTAAAATAGTCAAAACTATAGGACTCTTACAATCAAACTCAGTTTCAAATCCATATATTCCTTGTTGTAAGAAATACTTTTTCGCACTCAGCAGGGGCTCGATTCTTGAATTTATTTGCAAGAGAAACGTATGTGCAAATTCGGCTCTTACAGAAAAATTGCAATGCCATGCAATAGCCAATCAATTTGGAACTTTTCTATAAGAGCCGAATACGTTTTGCGCATACGTTTCTCTTGCGAATGAATTAAAAAATCAAGCCCCAGGATATTTTACATTACGAGGGTTGTCTGAAAAGTTTCCGACCTCAACATGAAGATGGCAGCACTCGTAAACAAAAGTTGGGGAATGTGTTTGCGCATGCTTTGAAAGGTACTCACCAAAATTTCAGCCATTTTGGACGCGCAGTTGTTGTTTGACAATCATTTGAGTGAGTCGATGTGAGTGTTTTTGTGAAAATGGAAAAAATCGAGTATCGAGCTGTCATTAAATATTTGTTTTTGAAAGGCAATACGCCTACGCAAATCAAAGACGAGTTGGACGCTGTGTACGGGGACTCTGCACCATCATTTACCACCGTGAAATTTTGGGCTGCTGAATTTAAACGTGGCCGTACCAGCTTGGGTGACGATGAACGTTCAGGACGTCCAAAAACTGCAACCACTGACGATAATATCGCTCAAGTTCACCAAATGGTGCTAGACAACCGTCGAATTAAAGTTAGAGAGATAGCAGAGGCTATGAACATGTCCAAAGAACGTGTTTGTCACATATTAAATCAAGATTTAGGCATGAGAAAGCTGTTCGCGCGTTGGGTGCCGCGTTTGCTCACTTTGGACCAAAAACGTGTTCGAATGAACATTTCCAACGCTCTGTTGGCGCAGTTTAGGCGCAATAAATCAGAGTTTTGGCGCCGATTAATTACTGTAGATGAAACTAGGATACACCATTATACTCCAGAAACAAAAACACAGTCAAAACAGTGGACTGCGAAGGGGGAATCGGCTCCAAAAAAAGCAAAGGTTGTTCCTTCGGCTGGGAAAGTAATGGCAACTGTTTTCTGGGATAGTCATGGAGTTATCTTAATCGATTATCTTCAAAAAGGAAAAACCATTACAGGAGCATACTACGCATCAGTACTTGACAAGCTGAAGGCAGAAATTGCGGAAAAACGGCCACATTTGCAGAAAAAAAATTTTGTTTCACCAAGACAATGCGCCGTCTCACACCTCAGCGGTTGCCATGGCGAAAATCCACGAATTACGGTTTGAACTGCTTGACCACCCTCCTTACTCACCAGATCTAGCCCCAAGCGACTTTTTTTTGTTCCCTAAGCTAAAAGTTGCGCTCGGAGGACAGAGATTTTCGTCGAATGAAGAGGCCATCACCTTCGTAAACAACTATTTTGCAGAGAAAGACGCCGAGTACTATTTGGACGGGTTGAAGAGATGGGAGCATCGCTGGGAGAAGTGTATAGACTTACAAGGAGACTATGTAGAAAAATAAAAATTAATTTGAAGAAAAAATGTCTTGTATCTTTGTTAGGTCGGAAACTTTTCAGACAACCCTCGTAAAGATGTGAAAACTTTTGAAGCATATATCCACTGCTTTACGTATGGTTGGAAGTTTATATTTCAAATGATCAATAATAACGTAAGAAATAAGGTCGATATCGTTTGAAACTACAAGTACGAATGGTTGAAGTGTTATTTCTTTATTTTGCAAACATTTTTTCGTTCTTCAATTAAGTTTTCAATTTCTCCAGGAATTTACAACAAAAGATACAGAAACAAAAAAATAAATACACTCGGTCAAAAAAAGCGATATACTTAAAAAGTAGTTAAAAATTGTGAAAATTTAAAAATGTATAACTCAGCTAATAATTATGATATCGAGGTGTTAAAAAAACGAAAACGAAGCTTTAAGTCTGTAGTTTGAGAAAATTTTAGTGCCGATTACATGGAATGATCAGTTTTGTAATGACAAATGACAGAGTGAGAACCTGCAAAACTGATAAACAGAAGGTCTACTTTTCTGAATTGCACGGCGTGAATCAGTTGACGTAGCTCAATGGGATAAAAAGCACGTGAAAATTCAAATTTTTTGATAAAGATAGCAGATACACGTTTTAAATCATAATTTGTCGTTAAAAAACCGATTTTTTTCAAATTGAGATAACTCAGCGAAAAATTATCGTATCGATTTCCGCCAAAGCGCATTTTAAAGAGAAAAGTTTGAGTTTTTACATGCTTTTTATCCCATTGAGCGACATCAACTGATTCACGCCGTGCAATTCAGAAAAGTAGACCTTCTATTTATCAATTTTGCAGGTTCTCACTCTGTCATTTGTCATTGCAAAACTGGTTATTTCATGTAATCGGCACTAGAATTTTCTCAAACTATAGACTTCAAGCTTTATTTTCGTTTTTTAAACGAATCGATATCATAATTATTAGCTGAGTTATAAATTCTTGAACTTTTACAATTTTTTACTACTTTTTAGGTGTACCGTTTCTTTTTTGGCCGATGTAGAATAAAATATGAAAAAATAACATTAAAAGCTATTATAATATAAGTTCTTCACATTATGCTTAACAAGATACTATTAAATGTTCTTGTTCTGTAGCATAATTTTAGAAAGTATTTGTATAAGATTATTGACTTTATCAATTTTAGTAGTCAAAGTAATTAAAAGATTAAAGTAAGTAAAAAAAAAGAAAATAAGGTTGCCCTTTACATAATCTTAAGAAATGACCATAGTTAAAATTCAACGTTATCAACTTTTCTCTTCTTCAAAAGTCTATAAATTTTGTCCGAAACATTTTTGCCTGTCGAACTCAGTTTTTTAAATTTTCGGCTAAATAGTTTAAAATAAAATATCTTCTGTATAAGGATAGAAGTATAAAAAATAAAATTAGTAAAACAAGAAATTTGTTACATGAATAGGTGATGCACATGACTGGAAATATGTCGATGATCTTTGAAACAATGGATTTGATGCACGCATCGCCCGCTACGGTTTCTCGCTGCGGTATGATCTATGTGGAACCAGTCGTTCTTGGTTGGCGACCTATTTTTGAATCATGGATTTGTGGATTGAATCCTATTTGGGCGGCAAATCAAGAGAAAATGATAAACGAGCTATTTCATTGGCTGATGGATCTCTGTTTAGAATTTATTAGAAAGGAATGCCGGACAACTATAAGCGCTGGAGAAATTCATCGCGCTGTATCAACCATGTCGATTTTCCAGCTGCTGATAGAAAATGCCATCGATGAGAATCCAAAGACATTCAACCAGTATTTGACAATTTGGTTTCAGGCAGCCATGATTGTCTCAATGGTATGGGGTGCGGCCGGTACTTTAGATCTTGAATCTCGACTTAAATTCGATGCGTTTTACCTCAGTATATGGAGAGGTGAGAAATCACCTTTACCCATTATCGTGACTTCCGACCCTATCTCCCTGCCAAGTGAAGAACCGATTCACAATCAATATTACAGGTCAGAATCAATTAAAAATAATATTATTATGAAATTTTAATCCCAATATATATCTTTTCTATAGCAAGGGACGCAGTCTCGTTAATTTTGACACTCACAAGTAAACCTACGGAAGTGTCACTCACCGATTTTAATGAAACTTTGCACATTTGCAGAACTATGAAAAATATTCGATACGTATTTTTTTTTATCGGCCAAGGTTCGCTCTGAAGGGTTGAAACGACAAGGGTTGGATTTTATGCACCAGGTGGAATAAGTTGAATATTTCAAGACATTAAATAAGTATAGGGGTTTTTTGGGGTCGCCGAAACTGAATCTGATGTTAATATTATGGAAATCAAAATGGCCGACCCAATATGGCCTCCAGGTACATAAAAAAAGTGTTCAGTTCGGCCTTGTAGGGTATGGAAATATTGTAAAAAATGTTGAATTTCGGTGTTTCTCAAGGTTTTTGATATCGCTAATCACAATTCTGATTTCGAAATTTTACGCAGGAACAATGTTACCAACGTAAGCTGCACTATGAATATTAGCAGTTACATTCATGCATAAAACTTTCCTTTGGCGTAACCCAGAGCTAACGGCGGGGACGTAGAAAGTTATGTAGCTCCTCTTTTTTTTATATTTTGTTTGTTTTATTTTTAATTTGTATTTTTTGTATTTTTTTTGTATTTTTGTATTTTATTATTTTTTACAGGAGTCGAGGCCGTACTCTTTGTTATGTCTTTTGACAATCGGTTTATTATGCGTTGTGTCCTTACAAATGAAAAGAAGAATGAAAAAAAAATAAAAAAAACATTATAACGGCTCTTAAAAGGTCAAAGTGAGGCCCCTTGCCTCTCACTTTTCGGGGTGCTTTATTCAAGTGAGTTTCCTTGCCTCTCACTTCGGGATGCTTTATCACAGCGAATCCCCTTGCCTCTCATCTTTATCACTGTTGTCTTGAAAAATTACGCAGATGTGGTAATCTGTAAAAAAATGGGTCATACATAAAGATTTTGTGCACCATGCACATCTGACTACTGCTGAAGCACTACACAAATTACAGATTGCCGCGCATTTCTTAAAACAGTAATCAACTGGATTGTCGAATTCAGGAGGTTTTTCCGTTGCGTAACCACTTTTATACCAGGAATATTTAATAAGATTTTTAAATCGAGGTGAAGAGAACTGGTTATGGATTAGAGATCGATTTTTCTATTTTTGAAAATGATTCAAATGTTTTTGAATTTTGACCACTCCATGAGTCTAACAGCAATACACTATTATCACCAGATGATGACAGAAACACTTCCTGGAACCATGTTTTTACAAGCGCAGATGTCAACTTACCTGAATTTGAAGCGAATACAAGTACATTTTCTGCCTTGAATAGATTTTGTTGTACTCGCGGTCCAAACTTCCCATCTTTCTCTTGCAGCACAATTAGTAAGGGCGATACTAAAACACCACTTGCCGAAATGATGGGCTGAATTGTGTAACTGTGGGTCATCGAATTTACGGATTGAGTCAGTGCTTCAACTTTTAATTCTCCTTTAAACGATAAAGTACGTCCGGTATGCATTTCTAAATTGAATCCTGATTGATCAGAACTCCAGATATTGTTTTCTCCAACTGTTGAAATTTCTTCTTTTATATCTTGTACAAATTCCAAGGCTTGTTCTTCAAGTTTAGTTTTATCAGATAATGTTTTTTGTGTAATAAACTTATTTACTTTTCGAGAAACAATTCTATGATTTTGCTTAAATCCATGAATCCATTTTGTAGACGCCATAAATAGATCTGACGATAAAGAAACATCATCTCGTGCCTTTAAAGCCCACCTGCGAATGTCTAGATCATGAACTGGTAAAGATTTTTCTACAGCTTCTCGAAATTGATTCAAAACATATTCCGAAATTTTTTTTAATTTATCGAGTCGAGTGCCATTGTTCATGGTTTGTGCTTCCCATCTATACAATTGTCGCTTGGATTTCAACCGTTTAAAACATCGTTGCACTGATTTAAATTTCAATTTATTTTTTCTCCCTGACTTCCAGTAGGTAACAGGTTTTCTCTTGTACTCTACGTCGATTTTTTCAACTGCAGTTGCATCAAAATCAACATTTTCCTCGATCGTAAAGTCATCGCCTTCATCTTCAATTGACACAGGTTCCGGAATCGCGTTTTTGTTGTCAAAAGTAAGTGTGTTGTATGTTTCTACGAGGAGAGAATCTTGAATTGCATCTTTGATAAGAGTTTCTATTTGAAAGCTAAAAGCCTTTTCATCTTCACTTATAACAGATTCTAAATCATATTGAGGTTGATCAAAGGCTGTTATTAAAAGCTTTAAAATTTTCGGATTCATGGTCATGTTGCAGAAAAAAAAATTAGAAATTAGAAAACGCAAATCATTTGGATGATAAACTAGTGAATTAGTATTAAAATTACTGGTGAGTGTCAGCGATCCGACATATACGCAAAGACAATAATTGTGGTATTATTGGAGAATAAAAAAAAACTAACCAAAACACGAATTAGGAAATAATTGCCGTGAAATGCGCCTCCCACACTGAAGAGTGTCAGCAACTAAATGTTGAATCCCCTTGCCTCTAACCTTTTAGGGTGCTTTATTAAAGTTAGTCCACTGGACTTTCACTTTTCGGGGTGCTTTATTAAAGCAAGTCCCCTTGCCTCTGGCGGCGTGTTTTATATTCGTGTTTTGGTTGTCAATGTTTGGTACAACATACCCTACAAGGCCGAACTGAACACTTTTTTTATGTACCTGGAGGCCATATTGGGTCGGCCATTTTGATTTCCATAATTTTAACATCAGATTTAATTTCGGCGACCCCAAAAAAACCCCTATACTTATTTAATGTCTTGAAATATTCAACTTATTCCACCTGGTGCATAAAATCCAACCCTTGTCGTTTCAACCCTTCAGAGCGAACCTTGGCCGATAAAAAAAAATACGTATCGAATATTTTTCATAGTTCTACAAATGTGCAAAGTTTCATTAAAATCGGTGAGTGACACTTCCGTAGGTTTACTTGTCAGAGTAAATGAATTGGAAAATTTTTGGAAAAGAAAAATTAAAGGATACCTTTATTACAGCGCGAAGGTGGCCAATCGCGAGATGCGCGCACGAAATTGTTACACTATGTACAGATGTGTGCGCCATCATTTAATAGAACTGTATGATATGGAAGGAGCCGCGACATAATTGTTTGTTTTGTAACGGGTCGTTTTTCCCGATACGGCCGGACTTCGCTCAGTCGGCATCACAAGGTTCGGGGAAAACGGTTGAGGCGAAAACACAAGACGGTGGTTTAATATTTAAATAAATAAACAGTTTATTCAGTAAAACAAAAGAAAATAATGTTTCGTACGCTTTGGGTACATATAATAATTCGCGAGATACTAAACTAACGAAAAGAGCGCATTCATTGCTTCGGATAAATACCACGAAATTATTCGCGATATAATATCAGTACTGTTAAAGGAACAATGCCTAAATCGTTTCGGATAATGCGCGAAATAATATCAATCCAATTAAAGAAACAATGCGGTAAACGCTTCGGCTAAATACATCAAAATAATCCGCGAGATAATAGTAATACAATTAAAGAAACAATGCGTGAAACGCTTCGGATAGATACATCAAAATAATCCGCGATATAATAGAAATACAGTTAACAAAACAATGCGTTAAACGTTTCGGGTAGATACATCAAAATAATCCGCGATATAATAGAAATACAATTAAAGAACAATGCGTTAAACGCTTCGGCTAAATACATCAAAATAATCCGTGATATAATAGTAATACAATTAAAGAAACAATGCATTAAACGTTTCGGACAAATATATCAAAATAATCCGCGATATAATAGAAATACAATTAAAGAAACCATGCGTTAAACGTTTCGGACACATATATCAAAATAATCCGCGATATAATAGAAATACAATTAAAGAGATTCGTGATCATATGTTTCGGCCGCGAGGTTATTGCCCCAGGCTCGTGTTTAGAGACAATTTAAAGGGCCGGGCCTTTGCACTGTCTCGGTCGCGTGTTGATGTCGCGCGAGCGTCGACGACACGGGAAGCGGGGCGCGGCGGGGCCGAGTGCGTGGCTTCGGAATGCGGGTTTTTCTTCACGCTCTCTCTTCGTGCCCGAGAGAGCGTTCGATATATCGAATTATACGCATTCTTTCGCGCGCTTCGGTCCTTCGTGCGTGTCCGCGGATTTCCTCGCGTTGTCCCACGGGATTTTATGGTGCCTCGGGATGGCTACTGGTGACGGGAACTCCCGTCCAAAGCAGGGAACTCCCTACCTTGAGGTGATGTCCAGCGCCGGAGTATGGAGGGATACGAGCGTTTCCGCGAATCGAGAACTCTCGATAGAGACCGGGCATCCCCGACCCCTGGGGTCGTTTACTCGTGGTCAAATTAATTAGGCCGGAATGCTTTCCGAGCGGCATAGGTGGGAACTCCCACCGGAGGCAGAGTACGCCCGACCCCCTGGCTTAGCCGTCTTTGAGCGTATCGGAATCGGTATCGGAGCTGGAGATGTGTTTGAGAGCGGAGCGGGAACCGGAGTGATCTCTTCCCGTCTGAGATCGCTCTTTTTAAGCGGCCCGGTTGTCGCGTTCGGGATTTTCCGCGCGTCTTCGGGAACTCTCTTCGGGAATCGTTGGTTGTCGGTGCGGTGTGCAGGACGGGATTTAAACAAACGGTCGGTATAACGGCCCGATTGTTTACGCGCCGAGTATAATAATAAAATGTGGCGCATTGCGCCTGCTGCATCGCCCGGCCGGTGTTCGCCGGGCGCAGCCTTCCGCCGGTGTTCGGGCGGGCATCGGGGGTCTCGTTACAGTTTAAATAAGTGTAGAGAGGTACCAAAATTAACGAGACTAAATTTAAAGAGATTCTACTTTATATATTATAAAACATAATTACACTTTCAACGTTACTGTATGTATTATTTACTATTTTTTCGATCATACTTTGGGAATAATTAATTATTAACTTTTAATTAAAGTAATTTAAAAAAATTATTTTATTAGAAAAATATGTAGTTGCTTTTTTTATAAATATTGATACTAAGATGACAATTGATACATCTATTCTAGAGATATGCATTTTTCTGCCTGATTTATATTAATTCAGATGTCTTGGTAGTCATCTTTGTCTTTGCAAGATCTCTTGGGATTGAAGAAAGCGTGGGTTGATTACAATATCGTTTAACTATATCAGATATTTTATTTTTTGTATGCCAATTAATATTAAGTTTATCAACCGCTGAAATGTGGCAGGTACAGTTTTTAATCCAAAGGATATTCTATTGTACTCGTAATGTTCATAAGGTCTGAAGAAAGCAGTTTCTCAAAGATAAGAATATTTAATCAAATTACGATTACTACTTCGTTTTTCATTCATCTATTTTCAGTTTATTTGCCACTTAATGTAAAACTCACGTTTGAATATTTTATTCTCAAGCGTTACGTTATAGCCCTCCTAGACGATGAATAATATTGTAAAATATTGTTTAGAAACTGTAGTAATAATTCAATAAATTTCAAAAAATCAATATCAAATGTTGTGTCAATAATATTGATTGTCTAAGGAACCATATTGTGGAGCCATATTAGTCTCGCGACGCGTTGCGCCATCTCTGCCTGCCCGTTGTATCGGACTCATAATTCGCTAACTTTTTTCAATTATAATTCAAAAACTAAGCTTCAAATAAAATTTTGCAAAAGGAAAAATCGTCTCAGAATTAATTCAAGAATGACATTTCAAGAACATCAGGTTGTTTTGAATCACCCTGTATATCTGCGGTACATTCTTTAAGTGTGAAATTTGATATTCATTGCACAGGTCGTCATATATTTCTTCCTTATCTTTTCGTCATTACTTGCGTAGAGTTATAATTCTTTTTTCGCGAGGCTGTAGCCTTGTGTTGATTATCTTTCTTATTTTCTCGTAAATATTTTGTTTGGCTTAATTCGCTTGTTCCTTATTTGGTTGTTAATTTGACAATAACCAGCATTCTGCGCGTGTATATCTTGATTTTTTGCAGTATTTGCAATATTTATTTATGTAGGATTGTCTATCTGGCTTCGGCAACGAAAATCGATTCACATATAACTCATACAATAATCATAACTGTGATGTCAGTTCTTTCTATATTTTTGATATTGCAGAAATATTTTATTATCGCGTGTTTGCAGTAAATGTGCGTAATTGTTTTTAAGCCGCTGAAATAAGTTTTCCCTTGATTTGTTAATTATTTCTTCATTTGCTTCTGTCATTACTTTTTATAACATCGCATAGTATTGGGATTGAATAAGTAATTTAATATCATTGCGTAATTCTACACTGTATCCAAACAGAAAACGTGCAGCTTTCTGCGCACAAGCGGTAAAGTGAGGAGAGTATGGCGTGATATTCAGTAACGTATATATAAATACGGCACATAAAATGTGTGTGAAGTGCGGAAACGTTTAATTTTCAAGATATCCAAATTTTAATTATCTAGCTAAATAAATTTTTAATATTTCTATAAAATATTCTGCAATTTTTAATATTTCTATAAAAATATTTAAAAATTAAAATTTTTAAATATACTAGGCCAAAAAAAGCGGTACACTTAAAAAGTAGTAAAAAATTGTAATTCAAGAATTTACAACTCAGCTAATAATTATGATATCGAGGTGTTTAAAAAACGAAAATGAAGCTTGAAGTCTGTAGTTTGAGAAAATTCTAGTGCCGATTACATGAAATGATCAGTTTTGCAATGACAAATGACAGAGTGAGAACCTGCAAAATTGAAGGTCTACTTTTCTGAATTGCACGGCGTAAATCAGTTGATGTAGTTCAATGGGATAAAAAGCACGTAAAAATTCAAATTTAAAATGCGCTTTGGCGGAACTCGATACGATAATTTTTCGCTGAGTTATTTCAATTTGAAGAAAATCGGTTTTCTACCGACAAATTATGATTTAAATTGTGTACCTGCCATCTTTATCAATTCGAAGCGTTGCAATTCTATTCAAAAATGTTGTATTGAATGCGAGATGTTCGAAAGCGATACAAATCGTGCCGGGCATCTCGCGCAAACAAAGTCCGAATAGGATATTCGCGAGGTTTTCGCCGATACGAGTTCGGTACTACTTCTTCGGAGATCGGAGGGTATCCATGAGGATTTGCGCGAGATGCCCGGCACGAGTTGCATCGTTTCCGAACATCCCGCATTCAATGCAACATTCTTGAACAGAATTGCAACGGTTTGAATTGATAAAGATAGCAGATACACATTTTAAATCATAATTTGTCGTTAAAAAACAGATTTTTTTCAAATTTAGATAACTCAGCGAAAAATTATCGTTTTGAATTCCGCCAAAGCGCATTTTAAAGAGAAAAGTTTGAATTTTTACTCCATTAAGTTACGTCAACTGATTTACGCCGTGCAATTCAAAAAGTGGACCTTCTATTTATCAGTTTTGCAGGTTCTTACTTTGTCATTTGTCATTGCAAAACTGATCATTTCACGTAATCGGCAAAAAAATTTTTTCAAACTACAGACTTTAAGCTTTATTTTTGTGTTTTAAACATCTCGATATCATAATTATTAGCTGAGTTATAAATTCTTGAAATTTTACAATTTTTTACTACTTTCTAAGTGTACGTTTTTTTTTGGTTGAGTGTATTTCGCTGAAATATTTTATTTTATTAATATATTATAAGACTGTAAACATCAACGTGTAAAAAACATTATCAAGAAAAAAAACAAAAAATAAAGAAAGCTGTAAATATTAGATTTACTGACTTCACCGATTTCAACGACTTTGACATATGTTGTTGTTAAGAGATCGATGGAGAAAATCGGGGTTAGTTTGAAAAAAAAATTCTTGAGTTAATTTTTTGAACTATTGCACATTTATTCAGAATCAATGCCCGCTTTCCGCTTATTGCTCCAAGAGTTCGCAGAAGACTGACGAGGAAACGGTGAGATAATTCCTCGAAGGTACGGTGATAAAAACGCGGAGTTACCGTGTGTCTATATTTGGCTTTATTTTGACGCGCGAACAGGACGACAACAATGCGAGAGTCGAATGAAGAGGCTTAAAGTGCGATAGGTTAATGTGATTTTTCGGAACATTCCGCCCGCCTCGGTATTGAGGGATCAATGCTGACTTTAATTTAACTAGAACAAAATGCAGAGATTTTGAGTCGCATAAATTTAATTATGGCGAGGGTTAGCATTGAGGGTAAGAATGGGTATAATTATTCTTATTTTTGATACATTGAGATAGCGCGAATCATAGAGTCATTTAAACGAGTGTGTATCGCAAGCGGAGATTCAAAAATAATCAAGGCATCAAAGTTGTTTAAGTACAAAAGGCAAAAGAAAAACAAAACAAACAAAAATTTTTAGTGACGCGAGTATACATAAATACATTGAATTTTTTTTTTTTTTTTTTAATATAAACAGAAACATTTGTAATTAGGCAAGAGTTGAAAGACTATTTATGAGATGTTAAGTTGCGATCGGAAACGGGCATAATTTTACAATCGGTCGCTTGAACATAGAATTTGCGGTACGGACGGTTACGACTCGGATGAGTCCGTCATGACCGGCGTGTGTTTCGGTGACGCGTCCTAGAAGCCATTTGGAGGGTGGATATCTCTCATCGATTAACAAGACGAGCGATCCGACGGTAATTTGTTTCATCGGATGTTTCCATTTAAAAATGTCTTGGAGTCTCTGTAAATACTTTCGACACTATCTATACCAGAACTGCTGAATGATTTGTTGTAGAAGTTGCCAGCAGGAGAGTCGCGTCGTGTTTTCTTCTTTGAGCGAAGGTTCCGGGACCGTGGAAAGAGCGCTACCTGTTTAAAAATGTGCAGGAGTGAAGGCTTCGAGATCTGCCAGATCGTCTGATAAAGGACAGAGCGGACGGGAGTTGAGGATGGCTTCGATTTGAATAAGGAGGATGGTAAACTCCTCGTAGGTCAGAAGCGAATCGCTTATTAACCGTCGAAGGTAAAACTTCACCGATTTGACAGCGGCCTCTCATTTTTCCGTCAAAGTAAGGCGCGACAGAAAGATTGAACCGCCACTCGGTTCCGGAAGATGCGAGCTCGTTGGTGATGTCGGATAGTTCCTGCGAGGCGGCATTGAACATCCGGCGTAGCTCAGCGTCGGCACCGACAAAATTAGTGCCGCAGTCACTATTGAGTGATGAACAGATGCCGCGTCGACCTGCAAATCTTCGATAAGCAGCGATAAAACCTTCAGCGGAGTAATTGGTGGCGAGTTCGAGATGCATGGCGGAGGTGGAGAAGCAAACGAACAGAATGAGGAATCCCTTGTACGTACGGCCTCTCCGTCCGCGCCAGGTTTGGAGCAAGAACGGGCCAGCGTAATCCACCCCTGAGTTCGAAAATGGCCTTGATGGAATGACTCGGGGTTGAGTTCTTCCATGAGCTCTTTACCGGCGGTGGCGCGGAATGGTGTACAGCAAATACAACGTCGCACGAAAGATTTGACCGGAGATCGACCCCTCAGAATCCAAAAGCGCTGTCTTAACACTGACAGCATAAGCTGAACGCCGCCGTGGAGCGTTTTTGTGTGTGTCTCGTTGAGGATGAGGCGAGTGAACGCGGATTCTCGCGGAACCAAAATTGGATGCTTCGCGTCAGGTTCGAGATGAGAATTCCGAAGCTATCCACCGACGCGTAAGATACCGCATTCGTCCACGAACGGCACGAGACGTAAAAGAGGGTGAGATTTCGCGAGACTTCTATTGTTAGTGATGATCGCAATTTCTTCCGAGAAGTATTCGGTTTGAGTTTGTTTGACCCAAAATATTTCAGCGTTGCGAATTTCTGACGGTGTTAAAGATCGAGAGTAGATGGGAATTCGAAGCTTTCTGAAACACGAAGTAGCGCGAGTAAGCCATGCCGTAATTCGAGTTAATCGTAATAGTGTTGAATAGCGATGAACGAGGTCCCACGATGCTGGTCGTTGAGTCGCGAGAGTTACTCGGGACGATCGCTCTTCCAAGTCATCGTCAGAGTTGAGTAGCATTGTCGTTGAAAGCCAATTCATCGACGGTTGAGAAAGCCAGTGAGGTCCGGTCCACCAAAGCTTATGGTTTTGAAGATCCTTTGGCGGTAGGCCGCGGGATGCGCAGTCGGCGGAATTCTAAATGCCCGCGACGTGATGCTAGCAAGCTGACGGAATGAGTTCGTGAATAAGCGCGACGCGATTAGCGACGAAGTCCTTCCATCGAGAGAAGTGTCCTTTGATCCATGTAAGCGCAACTGTTGAATCGATCCATAAGTGTATCGGCGCGTTCTTCAAAGTGAGTGCGGTTCGAATAAGGGAGGCGAGGCGAACGAGCAGAACGGCGGCGGACAATTCGAGTCGCGGAATAGTCACTCTTTTAAGCGGTGCTACTTTGCTTTTTGCGGCGATTAACGAGACCTGCGCGTGATGAGATTCGTCGAGAACACGTGCGTAAATGACGGTATCGAGCGCGGTTTGAGACGAGTCCGAAAATCCATGCAGCTCCACTGTGATTGAAGCCAACGAAGTTCCGAGCCACCTCGAAATCGGAACAGAGGTTGACTCGAGTGCTTCCTCGAATTCCCGCCATCGTTGAGCGTCAGTTTCTGATAATGGATCGTCCCAGTCAAGCTTGAATTTCCAGAGATCTTGCAGGAACATCTTGGGCACGATGGTGATCGGTGTGATCCATTCGAGTGGATCGAAGATTTGAGCAACTCGTGATCGTGAGATGACACTGCGTTTCGTGATGGTCGTAGTGAGTGAAGAGGAAAACCGTGGACGTATCAAGAAGATGTCGGATGACGGATTCCACGATAGCCCGAGGGCGCGAGTGAACGATTCAGAGTAAAAATCTCTGGTCGTTGCTTTCGCGTGACGATGAGCGTTGATGTCGGCAATAATTGCGGGTTCATTGGTTGTCCATTTGTGTAACGAGAAGCCGCCCGTCATGAGGAGTTGATCGACCTGCGCGGCCTTGGCTTGAGCAAGAGAAATGGTGTCTGCTCCTGAGAGCACGTCGTCGACGTACATTTCGTGCAGGATGACGTCAGAGGCGAGGGGAAAACGCAGGTTCTCGTCGTGTGCGAGTTGGCGAAGCACTCGAATCGCGAGATACGGAGCACAAGCTAGGCCATACGTCACCGTATTAAGCTGATATTCTGCTGGCGGTCCCGATACGCTCCAGAGAATTTTTTGATAACGCCGGTCGTCCGGATGCACGGTAATCTGGCGATACATTTTGGCAATGTCGGCGCAAAAGACGTACCGGTAAGATCGCCAGCGGAGCAGAACTTCAAAAATGTCTCGTTGTAATTTGGGACCGATAAGTAGGCAGTCATTAAGCGAGCCATTTGAAGTGCGGCACGAACCATTGAAGACGACACGTAATTTCGTTGTGGAGCTGCTCTCGCGAAAGACGCCGTGATGCGGCAGGAAGTAATCCTGTGTGGAAGTTGACCGTGCGGATGATACACGTGACATATGGTCGAGGTCCTCATATTCAAGTAAGAAGTCCGAATGAAGACGAGAAAAAGTGTGATCGGATGCGAGACGTCGCTGTAGTCGAAGCACCATGCGATGCGCAGAGAGGAAGGACGACCCGATGTTCGGCGGCGTTAAGCGAAACGGTAATCGGACTACGTACCGGCCTGATGGGCTGCGAGTATGCGTAGCGAGAAAATGTTTGCATTTCTCCTCGGCGCTGAGTCGAGCGTTCTTAGCCGAAGGAACCTCTTCTTGAGCCCAGAATTTGCACAGGAAATCATTGAGCTCATGATCTGGAACTCCGGCGAAGGCGTGATTGACGGGCGCAATCCTCATTTCGTTTGGACCCGTGGAATCAAAGAGAATCCATTCTAGAGCTGTGTCCTGAGCAATTGGTTGATCGACGGCGTCCCGAATGATAGCAGGACGCAAGAGATGTCCGATAACTTCGGCGCCGAGAACGAGATCAACTTTGTTTGGAGTAGAAAACGTTGGATCATCGAGCGAAAGACCTTGTATGTGGTTCTAGGAATCCGTGATGAGAGGCGTGGACGGGATACATTCTGTGAGCGCAAGCAGGATATGCGCGAGAACCTCGAACTCGATTGACGGATGAGCTTAAGCGCAGAGACAGAGCTTCCCGAGTTGATCCAGCTGAGCGAGAACCAATGCCGAGAATCGGAATGTTGGAGTGACATCGAGGAAGTCGAAGGAATTGCGCTAATGATTCGCGTACAAACGACAGCTCCGATCCTTGGTCGAGCAATGCGCAAGCGAAAATGCGTTGTCCTGAATCCAACATGATGTATAGAAGAGCGGTGGCGAGTAACGTCAGCGAACGAATTGAGCAGTGATTTGTAGCAGCATGTACAGAATTCGTCGCTTGCACCGTTGATGCCGCCGGCTGAGAGGCGGCGGATGTTGCACCGCCCGATGAGGGTGCCGCGGACGCGAAAGTTGAGGAGGCGAGGTGAATGAGCGTGTGATGATGTCCATTGCAAACGCGGCATCGTTTGCTTGTACGACACTCATTTAATTTATGTGAACCGAGACAATTACAACAAAGTCATTTCGAGTTAACGAATTCTCGGCGTTCAATCACCGGTTTTGCGCTAAATTCGGAGCATCGAGATATAATAGAGAATTGCGGTGATTGTTTATCAGAGCGGAGCGGAACCACTATTTCAAGAGCTCGCGTGCGTCCATCCAGAAATTCTTCGAGGTCAGAGAAAGTAGCGGGTTCCGTCGTATTTTCTTGGAGCAACTCCCACGCTTCGCGAGAGTCAGAATCTAGTCGTTTTGTGACGAAATATACGGAGAAATAATTTCACGATTCAACAGGAGCACCGAGTGACAATAATCCGCTAAGAGGTTTCTTAACGGTCGCTATTAAGTCCTTGAGATCGTCAACTGATGTATTGGTTGTATACCAAACAGCTGATCTAAATACGTGCCCACAAGGACGCGTTTGTTATCATATCGAGCGACTAAGGTGTCCCACGCACGCAAAAAGTTGTCGGCTGTAACGGTTAAATTTGAAATACGCCGAGCTGCTTCTCCAGAGACATGACCTTTTAGGTAGTGCATCTTTTTGACTGGTGGAATGTCATCATTGGAAACGATCATTGAATCGAATAAATCGCGAAAGGATGGCCACGAGTTGTAGTCACCGGAGAATTTAGGAAGCGCGATTTTTGGCAGCGCGCGAGTAGTGGAAATACGTTGAGAATCGAGCGTGGCATTCGCGTCCGAATCGTCTAGAGCTTTACGGAGAGCCAAAAGTTCATCTTTGTTTCCGAAATAGACAGCTTCACATTTGCCATAAAGATCCTTAGTGAAATAATCGTTTAATTTTAATTCCTCGTTTTGAGCAACGATTAACGCGGCGTGTGATAATTGGAATGCTTTCCAATGATTTTCCAGTGACTCGAGGCGCGTAGTGACGAAAACAAACGTAATTTTAGCCTTACCGAGTTTCGTAAGATTTTCGACGATTTTGCTGATGCGGTGATGCGTTTTGCGTTGCACTCGAATTGTGGCGTCGACAGTAGCCATGTTGATAGTTTGCCAAAATGACACTGCACGAAGAAAACGTGAGAAATTACACACTGAGCGAGCGAGTCACTGTTCGAGTTCTTCCGCAATCATTAATATCGTTATTTGAGAGTCACTGCGGCGCACTGTTCGAGAGATTTTGCACGAGAATCACTTTCCGTATAGAGAAAAAAAGAGAAATCCAGCTCGAAGGACCAAATGTTAAGAGATCGATGGAGAGAATCGGTTAGTTTGAAAAAGATTCTTGAGTTAATTTCTTGAACTACTGCACATTTATTCAGAATCAATGCCCGCTTTCCGCTTATTGCTCCGAGAGTTCGCAGAAGACTGATGAAGAAACGGTGAGATAATTCCTCGAAGGTACGGTGATAAAAACGCGGAGTCACCGTGTGTATTTAGGCTTTATTTTGACGCGCGAACAGGACGACTTCTTGCTTAACGACAATAATGCGAGAGTCGAACGAAGAGGCTTAAAGTGCGATAGGTTAATGTGATTTTTCGGAACAGTTGTCAAAGACATTAATCTGAGTAATTTCCAAAAGATTCTAATGGTCGCTCTTTGTGTTTATTACAAAATTATTAGCAATTAAATAATACAAGAACACGTATTAAATGCAATCTTCAAGCATCAGCCTTTTTATATTTAAGTAGTTAGTTGTATAGGTCAAAATATTTTTGGATTGGGAGAGCCTCTCCTCCACCCACCTTTATTCCTCCGCTTACTTTGCAATAACTACACAGACAATAATTTAATACTTATAACCAAATTTATAATCCTACTTACAAGGACAACGAGCAAATAAAACTAGTATAGGTAGCGCGTGCGTCTTTATTTTATTTTTCAATAATTAGTTTTCATAACATAACTTTATCATACATAGTCGAATTTGACGCAATATAAGCTGTAATATGAAAATTTTTTTCAAAATATTAAAAAGAAATAATAAGAGGTAAGGGTATTTTGAAAAATTTTACCATTTTTTCAAAATCCAGATACGCCATTATAAAGTACATTTAAAACCATAAAACTTTTGTTTAAACAATTTTTTCATATTTCTTTTGGTTTCGATGATATTCGCTTTGCAATGTAAAAACCGATTTTCTTTAAGGGATTGTTTTCACCTCTAAAACTGTTTTTTAGCACCAACAAAATCGTTTCGTTATTAGGACCTACTACTCTATAATTACGCAGTTTCAGATTTTTTTTAATTATCGAGTTGCCGTATGTCCCTTATTAGTTTATATTGCAGCTGTATCCTTTTCTTTCCATTTCTTAATATAAAGTTAGTAATTCATATGGAAATATATGTAGTTTTATATTCTATACAACTATAAGTTACTATCTTTAATTGCTACTTTATAATAAACGAGCGACAATCAAAACTTTTTATAAGTTACTCAAAGCCATGTCTTCGACAACATACACATGTCAAGATTATTGAAATCAGCGATTATTGAGATCGGCGTTTTTATATCAACATTTATATAGAAAAAACTCATTTTCTTACTTTTTCGATTTCTTGTTTTTTTTCTTCATAATGATATTCTCATATATTGATGTTTACAGTGTTTACAATCTAGTAACACATTAGTGAAATAAAATCTTTTAAAAAAATATTTTTAACTTTAAGTTTTTTTATATAGAAATATTAAAAATAGTTTATTTAGTCAGATTAACATTTGAATGTCTTAAAAACTAGAAGTTTCCGCATATTTGCACTTGTAGCATTCGATTACATTTAGTAAGTGCTACGTGTTTGTTAAATTTCATCAAAATTGAGCCTGAGTCGGATATAGAAGTCTTATTCAATTGTATAATGTCCGTATCCAAATTAGTATCCAATAATTTTGTGTTTAATCGAGTCAATGTCCAGTCTCAATGTATTCAACAGTATTATATCTGACCGAGTAATTTTCAATTGTTACGTGATCAAATAGACGTGAGTTAATATTGTTACATCTGTTAATATTATAAATCGGGAATAGATAGGCTATTCGAGCCGTACGCGGATGTCGGTGCGTCGATTCCAATGGAAATTAATTTTTCATTGGAATTAACTAATTGTGCACGGGGCACACATTTTGCTTGGTACACCGCCAAGACTTTATTAAGGAACAATCTCAATTCGAGATTTTTAATTCCAAAGATCCCCTCTAACCCCCCTACAGAATTATAGGCGAGAAAAATATAGATCCGAAAGTCGTTGAATCGGGAATATATTCTTAGTGTTAATATTATTATTATACATACATTTAAACCTGTATTGTAAATTTAAATTAGGAATGTAAAATATTGTAGAATTGAACTTTTAACGCTGCATTGGTCACGCATAAATGCCAGTGTTAAGATTTGGTTTCTATGCTTAAATGGTATTGAAACTCTATTTCCCGTCAAGACTAGAATCAATAATATTAATTTTTCTTTTATTATATAGTTTTCGCGGCAAAGGATCCTGGAAACGCTATTTTGACGCTGCAAAGGCTGATCCTATTCTGGACACAGAAAGTATTGCACGCACTATTATTCCAACGATTGATACAATCAAATATCAAAATATGATGTCTATGCATATCAAGAATCAACGATGTTTTCTACTTTATGGTGATACCGGCACTGGCAAAAGTCTTTATTTGAAAGATTTATTAACTAATAAGCTTAACGAAGATGAGTATCTGCCCAATCTTATCACTTTTGCACCAAGAATCACAGCAGCACAAACACAAGAATTGGTGCTACTAAAACTGCATAAGAAACGAGGAAATCAATTTACACCGCCGATTGGCAAGCGCTGCGTTGTTTTTATTGATGAAATAAACATGCCAGCAAAAGAAGTTTATGGTGCTCAACCGCCAATCGAGCTATTACGTCAGTTTTTGGATTATGGCATTTGGTTTGATCTGAAGAAACCAGAAATGATCACCATTTTGGATACTATGTTCATATGCGCGATGGCGCTGCCTGGCGGCAGCAGACAGGAGATCTATCAGCGGTTTTTGCGTCATTTCAACCTGTTTAATGTATGCAAATTTTCAAGTGATAGTTTATTTAGAATTTTTACAAACCTCACATTTATTGGATTAAAACGAAATGGTTTTACCGCTGGTGTATTACCGATTGTCAATGACTTAATAAATGCCACCTTGCACGTTTTTGACAACGTAATCCAACATTTGCGACCGACACCACTCAAGCCTCACTATCTCTTTAATGTGCGCGACTTTGTACGAGTGATAACTGGTTGCACATTATTGAAAAAAGAGTCTGCAGATAGCAGCAGAACAGTCTTTAGTAAACTATGGGTGCATGAAGTGCTTCGTGTTTTTGGCGATCGTTTGATTGACCAGTCCGACCAAAACTGGTTATTTTATACGATCAAGAATACAGTGGAGACTATATTGAAAGAACGTTTCGACATTATGTTTGATTATCTACCCAAATTCCAAGACGAAATCACGGAGTCGAGTTTGGATAATCTAATATTCAGCTTCATGGACGTTGAAGTTATACCAGAAGATCGGCGATATGAAGAGATTTCTTCAATAGAAGAATACCAACAAGTAGTTTCTTCGTTTCTGGTGGAATACAATGATACACATCGCGATAAGATTGACATCGTACTCTTTCGTTATGCGCTTAAGCATCTCACCAGAATTTGCCGTGTTTTGACAATTCCATGCGGAAATATGCTACTGATCGGTACTGGCGGATCAGGAAGACAGAGTTTAACAAAACTCTCTGCCGCAATGAACAAATATGATCTTTGTCAGCCGGAGATTACTAGTATATATGGCATGCAAGAATGGCGAGAGGAAATTAAGAATGTCCTCAGGTTAGATGTGATTTATACACATAACTATTATACTGAAATATTAATTGCAATAAATAATTAAAAAGAATTATTATTTTTTGCAATATTTATGATATCACAAAATTATTATTGATTTTATACAGATATTAAATTTTTTATTTTTTACTCAATATTTATACACATATGTATGTATATACGCGCGTGCGTGTGTGTGTGTGTGTGTGCGCGCGCGCGCGTGTGTGTGTGCAAAAAGTGTAGAAACTCCTTAATTTTATGAAAACTACATTTTTCGAGAAAAATGTTTCATACAAAAGTTATAGGATTTAAAAACATATATTTATTAGCCTTATCAGTTTGACTTTGAATGACGTAATTTAAGGTCATTTTAAGGTCAACTCGACTTTTTTTAATGGAACTACTCTAAGTGTATTATGTATATAATAAATTTTTTGTAACATTCTGCATAAAAAACATAAAGGTAAAATAGCCATAAATTAAACTATGAAATTAAATTATTAAAATTAAATTATGAGATATTTTATATTTTAATCTGACATATTTTATATAAAAAAAAATAGTAAGTAAATTAAATATTTTATAGAAAAATGTTTCAAATAAAAGTTGTAAAGTTTTAAATGACGCATTAAGTAATGTTATTGTGACTATAAATAGCATTGTTAAGGCCACGTAAAATTTACTTTGAATTTTTTAAATGAATCCTTATTTGTGATTGCATATTTTTGTAGCTTATTTTAAGAACTTTTCAAAACACTATAAAAAAGTTTTTTTCATTTTTAAGCATTTTTCGAATTATGAGGCTTGAATGAAAGATACAGTTCCGCACGTGCGCGCGCATGTGTGTGTGTATGTGTGTGTGCGTGTGTGTGTATGTTGTGAGAGTATATTTTGATTGATTGATCTATATTAGCTTTCTCAGCTATTTGTATACAAGTCTAGTTTACATTAATAATAACATACTTTTTTAACATTTTCTTAAACAACTCACTTCTTTCGCATTACCTTATCTTTACTGGTAAGGCATTATACATTTTCACTTTTTCATAAAACATACTCTTCTGCGTACTTGTAGTCCTACGAAATTGTATTACAATGTTCTTAGTCTGTCCTTAGTCATGTTTGTCTTTCACTCATATTTTATACTATTTGTAACCTATTTCTTATTGCTCGAGTAACATTTATCTTAAAATTTTAAAAATAAATATGCATACATTATAATATAGCCTCTGTTTTACAAACATAAACTACAGCACTTGCAGCATATGTTCCACTTTGGTACGCCTATCATATTACAATATGACTCTCATGGCCCGATTTTGCGCTATTTGCAATTTACTCAGCTATGTTTCTCCCATATCAATTAACATTGTCGCACAGTACTCAAAGTGTGATGCAATGATTGTCTTATATACAAGGTGTATCAGACCACACGTCCACCCCTTTTATTTTGGAAACGGCTCAAAATTATGAAAAACGACGAAATACATGTTTCATTATTTCGAGAGACTACTCTTTTAAGGGGGTTTCGATGATTGTCCCCCCAAGAGAGTGCCCCAGGAGGATCCCAACTTAAAAATTTTAAGTGGAACCACTCATATTGTAGTATATCGTTTATAAGGGCATAAAAAAAGAAAATTTTTGGCGCAAACTGGAGGTTGATACGTTGACCCGTTCAGAAGTTATTTAGAATCAAATTTCGAAAAAGGCCAATTAAAAAAAATCATAACTACCATTTGGAAAATCCTCAAAAAACGTTTGAGGTATGAAAGTGTTCATCTTTTTAAGTCTTTTCCATAAAAAATTCAGATTTGACCTTGATGTTATTTTCAGTTCAAAAAGAAATTCAAGCAAGACGTGAATTTAATAAGTTGCTTGAATTTCTTTTTTGAACTGAAAATAACATCAAGGTCAAATCTGAATTTTTTATGGAAAAGACTTAAAAAGATGAACACTTTCATACCTCAAACGTTTTTTTAGGATTTTCCAAATGGTAGTTATGATTTTTTTTAATTGGCCTTTTTCGAAATTTGATTCTAAATAACTTCTGAACGGGTCAACGTATCAACCTCCAGTTTGCGCCAAAAATTTTCTTTGTTTATGCCCTTTTAAACGATATACTACAATATGGGTAGTTCAATTAAAAATTTTTGAGTTGGGATCCCCCTGGAGCAATGCTGCATATTTGCAGACGCGACAACCACTTTGCAGTCAGTAGAGGGGGGGGGGGTAGTCAGGAAGCGCAAAGCGCACTGAAAAAATGAGGACACTCGCATGTATAATTAAACGCTCAGCGGGTGGCGGCTTCGAACATACAAGAGGACAGATATATATATTTTGCTCTTTATTAAAGTTAAGAATTTCGAGCGAATTTGGAATATTGGCGATGGCTAGTCGGATGCGATGCATTATGTGAAAAAAAGAAAATATAAAATATAAGAAATATATTTAATATTATAAAATATTAATAAAAGAAAAAATATATTTTAAATATATATAATATAAATAATTCACTTATAATTTAAAATTTTAATTAAAAACAATTATTAATTAATAATAATTATAATTAATAATTATAATTAATAATTATATTTTAGATTTAAAAATCCACTCTTGGCCAATATATACGCCTTTTTATTAAAAAAGATTTCTGATCTTTAAAGTAATAATTGTAATAAAATAATATTTTAATTTATAAATATTGTTAAATATTGTTATATAGTATAAATATTGTTAAGATTTCATTTTTTTATTTTCTATTTTGTATCATATAATATACGACGTACATATTGTTGCTCAACGCAACAATAACACAAGGGATCAGCTATGTCGGCAACATTTGCGTCTGCAGCATGTAGCTTTAAAATATTTTTATTTTTGTTTTACATTAGTAGTATATAATTTGTTGGTCGACATAAGAAACAAATGCTTTTCATTAATTTGCATGTTTATAGCTGTTTCTCCCGTCGTCTTTAATGCAGATTTAAATACGCAAATAGCATTAACAGAAACCGACGAAAATGCATTGCGTTTTTTCGTTTTTACATTATTTAAAAGAGAAAACATTTTCTCCGGATCGACATTAGAATTTGGAAGCGATCTAATAGTATTTATAACATTTTTTTAATTAGGATATTTAGCATTATTATTGATGTCTCGACGTTGTAAAATTTCTTTCCAAGCATTATCAAAATTTAATTTAGTGAGGTTTTGTTTTTCTTTCATTGTAAAATCTGATGCTAATGTAATACATTCTTTTTCTTAAAGCATCTTCATCAAAACCGCTAATAGTTTTAATCACAAAAGAAACATTATGGAATGTTGTTTCTCTATTATGAAAATGTGCCGACATAGCTGATCCCTCGTTTTATTAATGATGCATTTTATCTGAAAGACGTCATACTTATAAAGGATAAGCATGTAAGAATATTGTGTGTATACGTATATACACATACACACACACACACACACACACACACACACACACACACACACACATATATATATATTAATATACAGGGTGTCCCATTTTAATCTCCTCAGGCAAACATCTCGAAAAATATGGAAGATACGGAAGAATGTTTCAGACAAAAGTTGTAGGACTTGAAGGGGGACAGATGATGAAAATATGGACTTGACTTTGAGTGATCTATTGAAGGTCAGGTCAAGGTCATCGATGTTTTTTTAAATGGAACCTCCTATTTTTATTGCATATTCTTGTAGCCCTTGTCGAGACGTTTTCAAAACACTACCTATTGATGTCTGTTACATAAGCCGTTCCCAAGATACGAAGCTTCAAAGTTGACATATCATCGGCATTCGCATTATCCAATGTACACCGCGGGGAGGTTGTTCAGTCAAATTTGTACATCAAGTGGCCCTAAAAAGGGCAGACTTTGTGTGTGTATGTGTGTGTGTGTGTGCTTTTTTAGTAAAACTTTTCTCTAATCATTTTTCTTCTGGTTATTTTAATGTAAGGGAAAGAATAAGAAAATGGTAGAGAAAGAGAGATAAAAGTTTTACTAAAGAAGCACACACACACACACACACACATACACACACACACAATTTGACTGAATAACCTCCCCGCGGTGTACATTGGATAATGCAAATGCCGATGATATATCAACTTTGAAGCTTCGTATCTTGGGAACGGCTTGTGTAAGAGACATCAATAGGTAGTGTTTTGAAAACGTCTCGGCAAAAGCTACAAGAATATGCAATAAAAAATAGGGAGTTCAATTTAAAAAAACATCGATGACCTTGATCTGACCTTCAATAGGTCACTCAAAGTCAAGTCCATATTTTCATCATCTGTCCCCCTTCAAGTCCTACAACTTTTGTCTGAAACATTTTTTCGTATCTTCCATATTTTTCGAGATGTTTGTTTGGGGAGATTAAAATGGGACACCCTGTATATATATATTATATATTATATACATACATATATGCATATAATTGTATATATTGCGACGACTTTTTCTTCCAACTCGGCGCAAAGTCGAAAAAACGGAGCGGGGCCGTCGACAAAAAGTAAAAATTAAGGTTTACACGCCGCGGAAGCTAGGGTCTTGGTCGCTCCGCGCGTGCCGCAGCGGAACGCCAACCTGAATATTTGCGAGACACTAAAGAATTGGGCGCCAGACGCGGTCTTACACGCGTCAATCCGCGAGACACTAAAAATCCAACGCAAAACCCTTGGCCGAAATCCCGCTACGGGCCGATTAGCTCACCTAACGGTAGAGGGGCAGGGTGGTATTGCCGCGAAACCATTACGTCGCAAGATATCAAAATCGCGAAAGAAATCGTACGCCGTGCCTACAATTTGACGGGACGAGACGAGACGAGTCACGAAGAAAAATGACGACTCGAGATAATTAACAATAATAACAATGAAACTTTATTGTACAGAAATAAAGACAAAAAAATAGGACAGTAACAAGTGAATATGAAATAGCGAAAGTATTCTTTCGATTACGAATAGTAATAATAAAGTTGAGTTATCAAAAAAAGATATAAGACAATAACGGAACTAATCTTACTAATCACAATAAGAATAATAACGAAAGTACGCAATACAAAAAAAGAAAACCGAAGAATGATCACTGTTATTGCCGGATAATCTTTCGTGGCGCGATCGGATAGATTCCCGACGGTACGTGGCCGGAATCTCACTCGCTATCTCTCTCGCTCTCGCAATCTCTCGCGTTCGCGCTCTCGCGCCGGTGGTCGAGAATAAGACGCGTCTTCGCTACGATATATAAACTTCACGCGAGCTCTATTCCCGACCGCTCATCCATCCGATCGAATATAAGTTCCGCGACAAGATTCTCACGCCGGCCACAACCGGTCACGACGACGACACTCGCTTGACAACGAGACGCAATGACATGCAATTACAACCACGCGAATGTACACGATACGCAATACCCGACCGAATCCCGGAGAGACGATAATGCCGCGTACTCGAACTCACGGACTGACGGTCTCGGAGGCTCTCGCCGCTTAATGCCGGTCGCTCGCAAACGCTAAATCACGAAATCTCGGGCAAAGCCCTCGCGAAAGTAGATATACTATGAGAGTTCTAACCCAGGTCCTCTGAGGGGGGTGCGGGGCGCGGGGGGTTCTCCGAGGCGAGGGGTATGACGTCACGCGGGGTGGGGGTATCTCGATGGTGCGGGGGCTGACGTCACGCGCGTGGAGGGGATGTTTCGACAAAGGAGGGGGAGTTTTCTGAGTGCAATATTTGTAGATGGTATCTTTACGACTTTTTTATGAGGGTTCTTAGACATTTTCCCAAAAAAGTATAGAACAAGCGCCGATGATTGACAATTTTGTACCCTCGTTAGTATAATTTTATTACGGAAGCGCCGATGTCCGGCTGCTCGAACTTGTCAACAGAGCGTTCTAGAATTCATAAAACAATGTTTTTTTTCCATTTTATGGACAAAATGTCCATTAAATGTCCATAAAATCATTAGGATATTATGGAAAGGAATGAAGATTTTAGGGCCAACGCTGCGACGAACATGTTGAAACGTGATTTAATAGGCCTCTACCTATTTGCGTTGACGTTCAGCAGCTTTGTACCCTCGCGGAAAATCTCCCATAAACGAGAGCGAAACATTTTTCTTAATATTTTTTTAAGGAAGAATGCAACGTATCGGGGCCAACGTTCGGCAGCTTGTGTCCTTACTCCTCTATCCATAAAACCGATATCTCGGGAAACTATCTTTTGAGATACGCCAAATGTTAGAAAAGGAGATAGAATTAGGTGAAATATATAAGGAGGATGAGAGCGCGTCAAACCATAGTACGATTTGAAAGCGCATAGATGCAGCGGTGAAAAAAGTTTAGTGGCTACTTTTCTTGTGTCAGAAGTGTTTGTGGCATAGTAGTGAGAAAAAAAATGGAAAACATTGAGCAGACTGAACGCGACCTGTTGGAGCGGTCCCATCAAGTCACCACCTTGGGTGAATATTTTGCATGGGCGCTGCGCTGTGAGGAATTTATCAAATTGCTCGAAGAAAACAGCCGTAATAAACGTCCGCGACTCTCGATTGGATATAGACAATCTTTGGTTGCTAGAATCGCGCGACTCGAGGGTGCAAAGACTCGATTGCAGAGACAGTTTATACCCAGTGGTGGTAATTACAGTGGTGGTAATTACAGTGGCGATAATAACACGGGAAGACTCGTTTGGCGAGAGATCGATACCGCGTTCGAAAATCGGATACTGACAGGTGCGGTGATTAACGCAGACTATATCGAACCGCGACAATTTTTGGAAGACGCTAGTAGTGTAGTACTCGAGTGCAAGATGTTATAAAAATACACAACTGTGCAAAAGTAAATATCGTGTTCAACGGTGAGTTTGTGACAGGTGATAAGCGCGCCAACAAAAGCATTAACACGCGAAATTATGAACTCTTTCGCACATCTGATTTACGCGAGTGGTATGAGCGGCACGTCATCGAATCCACTTTGGCGTCTCTTGAAGAGTTCCAGGAACATGATAGCGGATGGGCATTGTCACGAATCCTTGATCTTACGGTCAACATCAACAAGTGCAATCCTATGCGTGCTGGGTGTTATTTAAACTTGCCGCGAGAAATTGTGACGAAGAGAGCAGTGGTGAACGTGCGATCAACGGACAATGCATGTTTCGCATGGTCAGTGGTGGCCGCTCTGTACCCCGCAGAAAGACATGTGGAACGAGAATTTTCATATCCCCATTACACGACAGAGTTAAATCTTCAGGACATTGAGTTTCCGATGACGTTAAACCAAATTAAAAAGTTTGAACTGGCAAATAACATCTCAATCAACGTCTACAGCATTGAGAGAAAGAAGGAATTATCTATTCTTCCGATACAGCTCACCGACCGGAAGAGAGAAAAACATGTAAATATGCTGTATGTGGAGGAGGATGATAACATTGGGCATTTCGCGTATATCAAAAATCTGTCTCGCCACGTAAGCTCGCAAGTGAGCAAACACAATGGTCAAAAATATATCTGCGATCGGTACGTATATTTATTGCAAACTATATAATAATTGTAAATAAAATTGTAAATAAAATTGTAATTTTCATTTTACAGATGCTTGCACTTCTTTAATTTGAGCGAAAAATTGGAGGCTCACATTGCGGACTGTCGAGAAATGAACGACTGCGCTATCCGATTACCAAGTGATAAAGACAAGTGGCTCGACTTTGACAACTACAACAGAAAGGAGCGACTTCCCTTCGTGGTGTACGCCGACTTGGAGTGTGTGCTGAAGAAGACGCCGGAACATGCGTCATACTCCCAACATCACGAGGTATTCAGCATCACTTATTATATACATTGTTCGTACGACAACTCGTTATCCGCGTATAATTCTCGCCGTAGTGTCGATTGCGTTTCATGGTTCGCCGAAGAACTTAAAAATTTAACGCATCGCGTAAAGGGTATTTTGTCTGATAATGTCCACATGACAAAATTAACGCAAGATGAACGGGAAAAATTTCATAGCGCCACGCAATGTCACATTTGCGAAAAACCGTTTGTACAAGACGATACACGCGTACGCGATCATTGTCATCTGACCGGGCGATACAGGGGTCCCGCGCACTCAAACTGTAATATAAATTACAAAGAATCTTATGTCATTCCTGTAGTTTTCCATAATCTATTCGGCTATGACGCACATTTTATCATAAAAGAAATAGCTACCGCGTATAAAGGACGCGTAGATGTGCTTCCAATAACAAAAGAAAAATACATTTCATTTGTGAAGACTGTCAATAGTACCGACGACGACAAAGATTGGAAAACTTTCGTGAAATTACGATTCATCGATTCATACAAATTTCTCAGCGCTAGTCTTGACAAATTGGCATCCTTCCTCGATAAGGATAAATTAAAAATTTTACGTTCCAATTTTTCCGCATTATCCGCTAACAATTTTGAATTATTAACGCGAAAAGGTGTCTTTCCGTACGAGTACATTGACTGCGTGGACAAGCTGCAGGACACGCGTTTACCACCACGCGAATCGTTTTACAGTTCTTTAACCGGTGACACTGTATCCGAGAGCGACTACGCACACGCCGTCAACGTGTGGCAGCAGTTCTCCATTCAAATCTTGGGTGAATACAGCAATCTGTACTTAAAAACTGATGTCTTGTTGTTGGCAGATATATTTGAAAACTTTCGCGACACTTGCATCGCGAGTTATGGACTCGACCCTGCGTATTATTATACTCTTCCCGGGTATACATGGGACGCGATGCTAAAACATACACGCGTAAATTTCGAACTGCTTACCGATATCGATATGGTCATGTTTATTGAACGGGGTATACGCGGCGGTCTAAGTCAATGTTCAGGAAGATATGCGCATGCTAATAACAAGTACATGCAGTCATATGATCCATCGAAACCATCATCATATTTAATGTATTTAGATGTAAATAATTTGTACGGATGGGCAATGTGCCAACCATTGCCATATGCCGATTTTCGATGGGTCGACGATGTATCTAACTTTGACATCTCGTCAATAGCGCTCGATTCACCTACAGGCTATATCCTCGAAGTAGATTTAGAGTATCCACAACATCTTCACGACACGCACACTGACCTACCGTTTTGCCCGACACGTGACAAACCGCCCGGCAAGCGGGAAGATATGCTTCTCGCAACGCTATATGATAAGAAGCGTTACGTCATACACTACCGCAACCTGCAGCAGTGCACGCGTCACGGTCTTCATATCGTAAAGATACATCGCGTATTACAATTTACTCAATCCGCATGGCTCCACGATTACATTGAACTAAATACAAAATTTAGAACACAAGCGAAAAATGATTTTGAGAAAAATTTGTACAAATTAATGAACAATGCAGTATTTGGCAAAACTATGGAAAATGTGCGTAATCATGTAGATGTAAAACTCATCACACATTGGGACGGACGATACGGAGCAGAGGCGATGATTGCTAAACCAAATTTTCACAGTAGAAGCATCTTTTCGGAAAATTTAATTGCCGTAGAATTACGTAAACTAGAAGTAAAATTTAACAAATCAATCTATGTTGGTATGTGTATACTCGACATATCGAAAGTGTGTCTGTACGAATTTCACTACGAGTATATGTCACCGCTCTATCGTGAAAGATGCCGGATAATGTACACTGACACCGACAGTTTAATATACCATATTAAATGCGAAGACGTGTATGAAAATATGAAACGCGATATCGCTAGATTCGATACGAGCGATTATCCAATTGACAACGCGTACAGTATAGCGCATGCAAACAAAAAGGTGCCAGGCTTGATGAAAGACGAGAATAACGGAGCCATAATGACCGAATTCGTCGGGCTCAGAGCAAAAATGTACGCTTTGCCAGTGGATGGCAAAAAGGACACTAAAAAAGCAAAAGATGTCAAAAGTAACGTTGTCGCGAGAACGATAACATTCGACGATTATACGCGGTGCCTGAATGACGTGATTGAAATGACACGTCAGCAGTCATGTATAAGATCGAAATTGCATGAAGTGTATACCATCTGCGAGACAAAAATTGCTCTAAGTCCGTACGACGATAAGCGGTATATCATACCTGATTCGACTGACACATTACCATGGGGACATTACCAGATACCTTTATAAAATATAATGTAATATAATGTAACATATGTGTATGTATTTCATATATTGTAACGGAAAGGATGTATTAATAAAGATTTTGTATTTCACATATTTCATGTATATTTTAATATTTCAAATATTTTTTATATGTTGTACACATTATATATTTCTAATATTGAGGAATTAATAAACAGTTTGAATTAAATCACATTGTCCTTATTTATCCAAGAATTGTGCGAATTGTCAAATCCCAGCCATTTCACGTAAACCTCGTCACCCCTCCTGCGCAGTACTTTCACCACGAGATATACGTCCGGATAATACGCGCTATGCAACTCATGCTCGTAAAACGCTCCAGCGACAGATGTTTTGCGATGGTCCTCGAGTAGATAGGTTACGGGATTAGTACGCTGCACTTTAACAATTTTAAATACTTCGGTTGTCCAATTTGGTGTGTAACCCTTCTCAAAAAGTTTCTTGTACTTGCTAACGCGTACCGGGTCACCTACTTTGAATTTCGCCGGAGCGGCAATCTTTATGTTACTATATACCGTTTTTAAAAGTTTATCAGCGATCGCGGGGGTGACGTCGGCGGGTCGCATGCCGATCGTTCGATGCTTGCGCGCGTTGTAATCCGATACGAGTTCCGACAACGCGTCGATCCACTTGTAAGTTCCGTTCAGCGTAAACATCTTCCACATGTCGTTCTTCAGCGTACGATTGAATCGCTCAACGACCGATGCCTTCATTACCGAATATGTAGAATAATGATTGATGTCATGTTTCCGCATAAGCCGTTGCACGTCGGCGTTGTAAAATTCCTTCCCCATATCGGTTTGCATGTTTCTCGGGCATCTCTTGCTATCTCGAATTATCTCGGCGATAGCGTCAGCCGTCTCGCTTCCACCTTTACTCTTGAGTGGTATGGCCCACGCGTATTTGCTCAACACATCGATGACGGTGAGTATGTAGTGATAACCTTTGTTGAAACGAGAATACGGACGCATCTCGACGATGTCGGCTTGCCAGAGATCATCGTATCCCCGCACTATAACATGTCTTCGGGGAAAATTTTTCCTTGCCGGCGCGTACAGTTCGTTCACCAACTGCCGTCTCTCCAAACTATGTTGTTTCTTCGCTTCGTCAGTTTTTCTCGATCGCCGTTTGTCGCTCGTTTTATGATTCATTTTCGTTTGCCGTTCTTCAATAGCCGTTCTTGAGCCGTTCCTGAGCCGTTCGTAGCCGTTCTTGACCCGTTCGTAGCCGTTCCTGACCCGTTCGCAGCCGTTCCTGACCCGTTCGTAGCCGTTCTTGAGCCGTTCGTAGTCGTTTCTGACCCGTTCAAAGCCGTTTCTGAGCCGTTCGTAGTCGTTCGTAGTCGTTCGTAGCCGTTCTTGAGCCGTTCTTGCGTTGTTTATTTCCGTTCTTGACCCATTCGAAAATCGTTCTTGATTCGTTCGCTGCCTTGTTCACAGTCGTTTCTAACCCGTTCGTAACCTTTCCTGACCCGTTCGCAACCGTTACTGACCCGTTCGCAGCCCTGCTTGAGTTGTTTATAGCCTTGCATGTAGCCGTTAATGACTTGTTCATAGCCTCGTTCGCAGCCCTGCTTGAGTTGTTGGTAGCCTCGTTCGCTGTTGCTAGGCCGTTCATAGCCTCGTTCGCAGCCCTGCTTGAGTTGTTGGTAGCCTTGTTCGCAGCTGTTGCTAGGCCGTTCACTACCACTACCACTCATTGTAGTTAGATAGTAGTTCGATAATCCTTCGTAGCTGTTCGATAATTGTTCGTAGCCGTTCGATAACCCTTCGTAGATGTTCGATAACCGTTCGAGCCGCTCCTAACCCGTTCACTGCTGCTCATTCAGGTTGATAGTCGTTTCTGAGTTAGCGTTAGCCGCGCGTTGAAGTTCGTTTATCACAATCTGTATTGCCCGCACATCCTTCTCGAACGAAGTCAGCTTCTCATCTGATTCTTTCTGTTGATTCATCAATCTTTTAACGCAGGATTCCACATACAGTTTGTTGACGGCATCGGTGTCAGCCTCAGGTTGCGCTACACGACGAATCTTCCGCGACCTTGCGTCCGTAACGACGCGACACAGAGCGTTTTCGTGCACATAACTTTTCACCAATCTATCCCAAGAACCGCTTGTGCCGGTTGCATCATTTCTTGGTTCGAATAATCCAAATTTGTTGATAGGCATTTTTTTTTTCGATACGAGTGACGCTGATCGACTGATTCGATTTGTCGAGACACCATTCAATTTATAATAATGCCTGCTTCGCGAAGTTCCTCAATGATCGACAGGATCTCATTGTCGTGAGCGTTGTGGCCAGCTCGGCGCGAAGCGTCCAGCAATCGTACCCGATCCACTAGCTCGTTGGGGTCATCCCAGTGTATGTAATCGATCTTATTGTCGGTTAGTGCCATCGCGTGAGGCATGAATACTCCCTTTCCAGAATTTTTCTTTTCAATCGATATCAATGGTGCGATTATATGTTTGTACTTGTATCCCCTGTTGCTTCGTAATTGGCCTTGTGTGTCATAATTGTGTTTATGCGCGTTCGTCGCCAATAATATGCTCTTGTATTTATGCATATCATCCTCCGTGTAAATGTCATCATCGGGAATTCTCTTGAAGATCAACTCGTATAATCCTGGTGTACCAATGTACCTCACTTTGTCTATAATTATAGAGTCATATTTGTCAATGTCGAATCGTTTGTTACCGAGCATTCATCCTTGCATCGACGCATTTCATCCTTGTCGAAATAGACACCGTACACGTGATCGATTTTCCTTTCTTTGTCGCCACCGAGGAGAGTGCTCATGTATTCTTGTCCCAGTGGTCCCAAGTGTTTTCGCAACATTTCTTGACCTTCCAGCGTTTGTAATGTGTTTCGAACAAACGATGTTTCGAGTGTGCTGCCCGAGGTTTCGAAAACATTTTCGTTTGCGAGTGTTTCGGGTATTATAGGTTGTACGATTCTCGTTGTCGCGAACGGTGTAGAGGTTATTATCGGTTCATCCAGTAAAGCATCCGATGTACGCGGTGTCGATGAGCGATTCGGGTTTGACCCTTTCCTCTTTTTCGGTGTCGCATCATCCTTCTCCTCTTCCTCCTCCTCCTCCTTGTACCGCTTGATGGGTAATATTTTAATCTTTGTGGTACTTTCCGGCTCGTTTTCCACCGCGATCGAGTTGTCGACAATCTTTTGTAGCGGCTCAATAATAGGTCTAAAATGGGTCTTGACCGCGATATCGTCATCGATCTTACCGGTCTTCAAAGCGCGATGTTTCTTGCGGATTGATTCACTCGCTTTCGCAATCTCCTTCGCTATCTTTTCACGCTCGCGAATATTATCGTTCTCAGCCATGTCGGTAGAGTGTCGAAAGCTCGTGTTTCACCTCTCTCGACAGAACATCGGCAACGACTAATTGTTTTGTGGTATCGCGAACACGTTAAATCCGTTTCTGTATCGGCAGTTCGTAAGCGAGCTATCCTTGTCTATTACTAGGAATCCATACTTTTGCTGCCAACAAGTACGACATAATTCACTAAAATCCTCGTATGACATGTCGGTATTCACGTGATCGTTGTACACATGTTTCAAGTTGGTACCATCCTGTTTAAACAAGATTAGCAGGTTTGCGTTGTCGCGTATAAGATGTTTCGGTATTCTTGCATATGTTTGACAGAGATAGAAGCAGTCGACGTTCGAGTGGCGTCCCATTGAAAAGTATTCTCTTATCGTATTTTGTTTGTCGCACGCCACGTCATCGAAAACGAAAATCGAGTTTGGACATGCTTCGCTCGGTGGAATGACGTTGAAAATCACTGTTATTGGAGAATGTAAAATAGCCGATTTCATCGATCGACGTCAACAAATTCTCCAGATACCGATATTTTGGCTGTTGCAGCGACTTTGAGTACACGTACACGTTTTCAAAGCGGACGCCGTGCGGGCTTTCTATCAAACTAATCAACACGTTAGTTTTACCGCAATTCGAGGGGCCGCAAACGATCGCGCGTATAGTAGTCGGCGGTATCGTACCGTGTCTACGCATCTCCGCGTTGTCCCCCATCGATCGTAATCTGGCGTCGTAATTCGTCACGCGTATCGCGAAAGGTTGTCGCACGAAATTCATTTTCACACTCCTGACTGGATCGAACGTCTGCCTATTTATAGCTGCGCGGAACCGCGAATGCTCAGTAACGAAAAAATGTTTGTGCTGCTATCAAGTCCTTACGATATTTGTAATTTGAGCGCTGAACAGCTACAATTTGTGTCGAAAACAGTTTCATTGCGAATGTGCGGCAATTA
Source organism: Prenolepis imparis (assembly GCF_030444845.1). Taxonomy (NCBI): domain Eukaryota; kingdom Metazoa; phylum Arthropoda; class Insecta; order Hymenoptera; family Formicidae; genus Prenolepis; species Prenolepis imparis. The sequence goes on from NW_028141174.1 coordinate 73,174, forward strand.
CGTCCACTGCGTGTGGGACAAGCTTCCGGAACATATAAAGGCGGATTTGGAGGTTCAAATCTATCGCCGCTGTTTCGAACATTACAATCGACCGTGGCAGCGAACGCACATTGACGGTCCAGCGCCGATGATAAAAGATTGCAGCGAATGTCAACGAAAATAGGTAGAGGCCTATTAAATCTCGCGATAAACGCACTTCCGATCGAATTCCATATCCCCGGCTATCAGTTTTGCGGTCCGGGCACGCGACTACAAAAGCGATTAGCCAGAGGCGATCGAGGTATCAACCCATTGGACGCGGCGTGCCGTGAACACGATATAGCGTACTCTCGAAGCAACGATCTCATCGAGAGACACGCGGCTGATAGCATACTCGCCAAGGAAGCGCAAACTCGCATCGTTGCGAGAGATTCGACTCTCGGTGAGAGAGCCGCCGCCACAGCTGTCTGGGCAGCGATGAAAGCCAAGACGAAGTTCGGTATGAGCCTGAAGACGACAAAGACGAAGACGAAGAAAAAGATGGCGAAGAAACGAATACTTCCGGTAGCGAAACGTGGGGGTGTATTACCGATTCTACCAATGTTAGGCGCGCTCGGATCTCTGGTCGGTGGAGCGGCTGGTGTAGCAAAGATGGTGAACGACGGAAAAGCTGCACAACGTCAGTTGCAAGAGATGCTACATCACAATCGCGCCATGGAAGGTCACGGGTTGTATCTCGCTCCATACAAACACGGACGAGGAGTTTCAACGAGAAAAAAGGGGAAAAAAACGTCAAAGAGACGCTAAAAATGCCACAGGGCGTAACTACCAACATACAATTGCTACAACTGGCAAAACGTATGCACATTCCGTATTTTAGAGGTGTTTTCATGCGTGATTCATTACCGATTGGTGGTATATATCGAAACGAGAGCGGCATCGTAAAGTTGGATAACGCTGAAGGATCGGGTACTCATTGGGTAGCGTATGCAAAGAGGGGGGATCGCGCTATATATTTTGACAGTTTCAGCAATCTTCGACCGCCGAATGAATTGGTGCGATATTTAAATGTGACAAAGATACAATACAATTACACACCTGTTCAAACTTACAATCAAAGCATCTGTGGACAATTGTGCTTACAGTTTCTCCGAGCGGTCGATGCACGTGAATTTAAAGACTGACATTGCGCTATTTAACTCAGTATTCGTTTAACAGCTTTGTCAACATGTCTATGACATTCACACTGACCGGGAAGAGTAGTGTTCTCGCGGTAAACTACTTTCCCGCCGTAGATTTGAGCGACGATGAATACGAGCTAGGTTTAGCGGATTTTGAGACTTATCATATGATATCGAACGTGAATTCCTCGAATAATAAATTTTAGTTTGGCAAAGATGACGCGGAAATTACGATTCCCGAGGGATCGTACGAGCTGCAAGCGATACATTTTTGAGTTTTTGAAACATGCAATTTCACGAAAACGTCCGCGACACGCTGTTCGTGACGATGATAAAAAACACGCTGACACCATATTCCGACACACTGACCGCATATTCGGACGAATGACGACGGTGACTTTGAAGATGGAGAATATCCGATAGTGCTCCGCGCTAATTATAATACGATGAGGAGCGAGATTAAATGCGCCTACAGAATGAATTTTAGCAAGCCTAACAACATTGGATCGCTGCTAGGATTCTCGAACCGTATACTACAGCCGCGAAAATGGTACAAGTCGGACATGCCGATTAATATTATCAACGTGAACATTATCCGCGTAGAATGTAATGTGACCGCGGGCGCGTACAGCAACGGTAAACTCGTTCATACGATACATGAATTTTCACCGAGGGTACCACCAGGATATAAGATATCGGAAACACCGGCGCACATCATTTACCTGCCGATCATCGTGCGGAGCATTACGGATTTAACATTACGCGTTGTCGACCAGGACAGACGATTGCTCGATTTTCGAGGAGAAGAGATCACCATTAGATTGCACGTACGACGACGACAACGATAACGTACGTGTGTGGCGTATGAGATGCTCGTGTTGAACGGATCGAAAGACACGAGAGATAACACAATCTTTACGGAGCCAGCGACAACAACAACAACGTCGGCATTCACTATAATATCCAATCATCCGGTTGCACTAAGAAAAAGAAACTGAACGCATCAAACGTTGCGTTTTTACAATCTTTGGGATTCGCGGTGCGAAACATCTGAACAATGACCGACATCCTCAACATTGGAGACGAGCCAATCTTCGACGATCGCATCGTCAAGATCGAGACTCACACGTACAACCCGTTCGCTAACACAACATTCACACAGTGATGAGATAAGAATACCCATACAACAACAGGATCTGTATACGTTGCCGTATGAAAGTTTCCTATACATCGAGGGAGAACTAAAGATAAATAAAGCCGAAGGATCTGCTGTGATACTGGGAAATAATTGTGTCGCATTCATGTTCGATGAGATTCGATACGAACTCGATGGCGTGGAGATAGATCGCAACAGAAACGTGGGAATAACAAGTTTGCTCAAAAACTATGTAACGATATCATCCGATAGAAGCGTGATTATGAGAAACGCCGGCTGGACTGATCCGACTACTGCGAATGGAAACTTCAATTTTTGCGTACCGCTCTACATGTTATTGGGATTTTGTGAGGATTACAGACGAGTGGTGATTAACGCTCGTGAGTTAATCTTAATACGATCGCGCAACGACAACAATTGTCTTGTTGGAGATTCGACGCTGGAGCCTGTGATCAACATATTCAAGATACAATGGCGAATGCCACATGTGTTGTTGAGCGAGATTAAGAAGCTGTCGATGCTGCGCGCTCTGGAAAGCGGACATTACCTCAGCATGGGTTTTCGCTCGTGGGATCTGTATGAATATCCGCTATTGCAGCGTACAACCAAGCATTCATGGGCCATTAAGACAGCGACTCAGCTGGAGAAGCCACGATATGTTATCTTCGCTCTGCAGACAGGTTGGAAAAACATGTCTGAGGATATGAGTCGATTCGACGATTGCAAGATGACCAATGTGAAACTCTATCTGAACTCGGAATGTTATCCGTACGACGATATGAATCTGGATTTCGATAAAAACAGATGGTCGATTCTGTACGATACGTATGCGCGTTTCTGCAAGAACTATTATGGATACGAGTATCTCGAGCCGAGTCTCACCGTCTCATTGTTTCTACGTAACGGTCCGTTCGTGATCATCGATTGTTCTCGACAAAACGAGTCGGTCAAGAGCGCAACCGTGGATGTGAGATTGGAATTCGAGTGTAAGGAGAATGTGCCGATGAATACCACTGCGTACTGTCTCATCATACACGATCGCGTGATCCAGTACAACCCGTTGACCAACGTTGTGCGCAAAATCACCTAAACGCACCAACAATTTAGAGAGAGGGGGAAGCATAGCAGAATATAAATCAAAGTGTTATAAGATAGTTGTCATTCTTCTTTTTAACTGATACATCGAAGAGAGAGATCTCGTCATGTCCGTACCAACGTTTGTGGATCTACAGGGATTTATCCTCAATAAACAATTCATTGTAAAGGAAGCGGCAATCCTGAGAAGAGGATTTATTTTGTCACATTATTTTTTCGCATGTCCTGTACCATGGGGTGTGCTCATAAAATCTGAGAGACACCAAGCCTCATGGTTGACTCGAAATCATCATGGATTACAATGGATAGATGGAAACGTTCCATATAGCATGGCTCAGCGTTTGATTACAACAGCTATCGTTGGTGGACATGAAGAAGAAGAAGAATCCATTCTCGTATATGTAAAAGGACTTGAAAAGCGAGAATGGTTAGCCGATATATTGGATGATTCGGGAAACGGTTTCATTATTGAGACCTTGGATGCTGATTACGACGATATCGAGTCTCTAAATAATCTAGATGTTAAAAACACTATGCGATGTGGAAAACATGTTAAGAATTGCGCATTACAAAATGTATTCAAAATATTTAACTGGTGGTCGCAACGCCAGAAAGAATTGCAAGATTTGGAAAAATAAAATATTTAAACATTAATGTGTTTTATCTCTTATTCCCCTTCCTCAATCCTTTCCTCACGAATCGTTTCTAAGAATTCTTTTTATCCGAGCGCCGTTTCCCCTTCTCCTAAATTTCATAGCGCCAATAGTATTCTAGAATCCCCCACCACATTTACCCCACTACTTTTAAAAATAAGCGTCATGTACAACACTCGATTAATTTCTTTATACGATCAGTGTAGCGTTAACCGTTCATACTGGTGGTTTCACTTTTAAAATCTGGAAATATGTACTACGCTGAAAGAAGCAGCTCCGGCAGATATGTGAATAATTACATACCGAATCGTAATGAAACTCCATCGTTTGAGAACAAATGCGACAAGTAAGTTTAACTTTTTCTATTTTTCTATTTTTATGTCTTTATATTTTTACAAATTGTATTATTTTTCAAACTAATTTCATTTTTACAGCATTTCGTTGGAGCCTCGTGCAGTTCGTATACTAGGTAGACGATATGCATTGACTGCTACGGAATTTAAATTCCTCGAAATTGGTATCAAAGTGGATCCACCGAGTTACGTGGAAATCGCCATAGGAGATTATCGAGGAAAGGAACTTATACTATCTCTCGAAGCGTGGAAAGGACTCTACGAGCAACGTCACAATATTCAGAATCTGCTTCGAAACGATTCTAAAGATGCCTACAGTTTTATAAGCGTTGGACCGTTAACAGTGCGAGTTCATACGATTAACGACGCCAAGTTAATAAGTCTTGAATCTTCAAATGTATGCATGATGATGATCGAATCGACGTTACACCGTATGTTCGATCTCGATCCATGCATTGATGTAACTTTTGACCGATTGGTTAAAATTACCAATACAGTCGATATCAAGTTTACGCAATTTTCAAATATCGCGTCCAATGTAACGAATCCTGAAGAAGTATCAAATGTAATACGCGCGAGCGACGCCTTTAACAAGCATCAGCTCATCGATTGCGAGCTGGCAGCTTTAGTTTTTAGTCCATAATATGTAAGAAAAAAAAATATTTAAAAGAAGAATAAAGAGTTTTTAAGTCTAAATTATGATGTAATTTCTTTGCATGCATTTCCATTCTCCATCTTTCTCCCACCCGTAAGCTCCCAACTCTCATACGTAGCTCGTTGCACAATCCTTGCGGGGGATGACGTCATGCGGGGAGGAGGGAACGCCAGGTTAGAGACCGAGAGGCTAGGGACTGAGAGGCTAGGGACCGAGAGGCTAGGGACCGAGAGGCTAGGGACCGAGAGGCTAGGGACCATGAGAGAAGTAGCGCGAGAGAGATGACGCGAGGCGCAGCGAGGAGAGAGAGAGAGATGACGCGAGGCGCAGCGAGGAGAGAGAGAGAGAGCGCGAGGTGAACGTGAGAGACAGAGATAGCGAGAGGCGCACGCGAGAGATGATGCAACGAAGGAGAGAAAGAGAGAGCGCGAGGCGCACGCGAGCGAGATATTGCAAGAGAGGCGTATATGCATGAGAGAGAGATGTTGCGAGAGATGATGAAGCGAAGGAGAGCGCGAGGTGTTCGCGAGAGAGAATTTTTAATAATATTTTAATATAGATGGAAAGAGGAATTATTCTAAAATAAACTATATATATTTTTTTTAATATTTAAAATAATTTTTATTCTTAAAATGAGTATGTGTAATATTGATAATTGTGTGTGTGTTTGTGTTATTAAAATTAAAAATTTAAATTTAAAATATATATATATAATAAAAAAATATATGATTATTAATAATATGATATAAAATATATATATGTAGCGGCGCGATGGTGGCAGCGGTGGGGGCAGCCGGGTAGGGCTTCTTCTACAACAAATTATATATTAAATATATTATTATTTACATATTAATATTTTAATTTATTAAAAGAAAGACACATACCAATTCCAATCTTCATCCTCTGGATATGGCTCCTCCCCAAACATTGGTCTCAAGTTGAAGCGATCCTCATAATCGAAATGATTATTGTTTTGTTTGGGGAGGTCACCCCACAACCAATCATGAAGTTCACGATCCACCCGCCGCCAGTACCTCACATCTCTCCTTCTTTCTACATTCACAAAACCATCAATTTGAACGTCAGACATCATAAAGCTCTGGAAAAAATATTAATATCATTAATAATTAATAAAAACAACATAAGAAAATTAAATTAAAAAAACAAAAATTAAATTAATTAAAATAAAAAAAAATTAATATACAGGGTGATTCGAAACAACCGTTTGTCCTTAAAATGTCGTATTCCTGAATGAATTCTGAGACGATTTTTCATTTGCCAAAATTTTATCCGAAGTTTAGTTTTTAAGTTATAAAAGGAAATAGTTAGCGAATTACGGCACGGGTACGGCCGGTAGGCAGGAGCAACTCATCCGACGCGGGCGATTACGCGAGGCGCTCGTTGCGATCAGCTGTTATCTACACGCGATGTGTGTGTGTGTGTGTGTGTGTGTGTGTGTGTGTGTGTGTGTGTGTGTGTGTGTGCGCGTGTGTACATACACCCTCTTTCTCTCTCTATCTCTCTCTCTTACTTATTCTTACCTTATAGAGATGTCTTCTGATGAATAATTGTACGACTGGAATGGATCACAACGTTGACGTTGACACAGACGTTGACACACCGTGACACACCGAATAATAAACGATTCTTTTTTTATAAATTGTATTATCGACACTTTGATGAATACACTCACGCAATCAGAGAGAATTTTCTCTTAGAATTTACCCTGAGAATCATGATAATCATGGGACAATATGGTATGGAAAAAATTTTATGAAAATTTCTCTGATTAATATTTATCACATTAAAAATAATAATATCTATCATAATAAAATATAAAATATGTTTGATTCATTTTACTAAACTGCATAGTAAAATTAATCAAACATATTTTATATTTTATTATGATAGATATTATTATTTTTAATGTGATAAATATTAATCAGAGAAATTTTGAAAAAATTCTTTCCATACCATATTGTCCCATGATTATCATGATTCTCAGGGTAAATTCTAAGAGAAAATTCTCTCTGATTGCGTGAGTGTATTCATCAAAGTGTCGATAATACAATTTATAAAAAAAGAATCGTTTATTATTCGGTGTGTCACGGTGTGTCAACGTCTGTGTCAACGTCAACGTTGTGATCCATTCCAGTCGTACAATTATTCATCAGAAGACATCTCTATAAGGTAAGAATAAGTAAGAGAGAGAGATAGAGAGAGAAAGAGGGTGTATGTACACACACACACACACACACACACATCGCGTGGAGATAACAGCTGATCGCAACGAGCGCTTCGCGTAATCGCCCGCGTCGGATGAGTTGCGCCGCTCCTGCCTACCGGCCGTACCCGTGCCGTAATTCGCTAAATTTTTCCTTTTATAATTTGAAAACTAAGCTTCGGATAAAATTTTGGCAAAGGAAAAATCGTCTCAGAATTCATTCAGGAATACGACATTTTAAGGACAAACGGTTGTTTCGAATCACCCTGTATATGTATATAATAAGCCTTACCGACATTGCGAAGAGGCAGAATATGGCCCTTACAACACATTCAATGAATCGTCTTCCTTCAAACTCCTCTCGAAATATACAGGGTGTCCGGTAATAGTCGCATCAACCGTCGTGTGCAGGTAGAGCTAGTTAAACCGAGTAGAAAAGTCCTCTACCATTTTGCGATATTCTCAATAATAAGAGAGATATTAATTAATAAAGATCGGCCAATTCGCGTGACGACGGCGAGAAGAGACAGCCCAGTTTTATGTCGTTACTAAGCATGCGGCGAAAAGAAACAGTATAATGTTACACGGTTGCTAAGCGCGCGATGAAGCGGGGTGGAGCGCTTTACAAAAGACAGTAACTCCATACGAGTAGCGCTAACTCTGGACCCCCGAGTGGGCTGTCTCTTCTCGCCGCACGCTTATCATCGCGCGAATTGGCTGATTTTCTTTAATTTATTTCTCTCTTATTATTGAGAATATCGCAAAATGGTAGAGGACTTTTCTACTCAGTTTAACTAGCTCTACCTGCACACGACGGTTGATGCGACTATTACCGGACACCCTGTATATGGTGTCCCCAGGAAGGGGGCATTCTGGAATAGCCCCGTAATTAGAGATTCAAAGAAGCGCCGCCCAAATATCTCTCCAATAAATTCCATTTTTTTAAAAACTGTTTTACACTTTTTTCACGCACTGACACGTTGACTGTTCGAGACTTTATGACGAACGTTGCTGAGATAGACCCGCTCTCCATAAGCTTCAACCCCCATCCCTCTCAAAATCGCAATTTTTCCTTAAAAAAAAAATATTAAGGAAAATGTTTCGCTCTCGTTTACGACTGATTTTCTGCGAAGGTTAGGTGCTAAAACAAAACTGCCGAACGTTGACGCCGATACGTTGCATTCTTCCTTAAAAAATATTAAGAAAAATGTTTTTATGGGAAATTTTCCGCGAGGGTACAAAGCTGCCGAACGTCAACGCTTTTACATTTGCACCCCTATAAATAACGTTTGACATGTTCGTCGCAGCGTCGGCCCTAAAATCTTCATTCCTTTCCTAATGATAAAATGTCCATAAAATGAAAAACATAGTTTTATGGCTTCGGGTAGCCATAAATCACAAAAATAATCAGTTGCCGAACATGCTTAGACCCCCCCCTTCTTTGTCGAAACATCCCCTCCACCCGCATGACGTCATACCCCTCGCCCAGGAGAACCCCCCGCGCCCCGCACCCCCCTCAGAGGACCTGGGTTAGAACTCTCATAGTATATCTACTCGCGAACACCAAAATCACCAAAATTACTCGCGACGCCGCGGCGCTAGAACGGTCGAGGCTCGGACTTACACAAACGTAATTCTAGACTTACGGCACGGGTAGCCTTACCGATAAGATTTTTCTCTCCCTTGGGGCTCTATTCGCCTTTGTTAGTTCAGCTTTTCCCTCGTTCTTTGGTAACAACTGATTCTCGGGAGCGGGCACGCGACAAGCACGACAGGCAGTACGAAAGTGAGGGATCTACTGCCCCGAATCGATATCGGGGCTCGATCCTGCGCGAAACGGGTTGCGCGGACGCCCACCCAATTACCGCGTCGCACGACTTATCGTTGTCGCGCGGTCTACGCACGGCCGTACTTAGGGCAACAGCGCTCTTATCGGTAACCCGCGATAATTGTTCCCGGCGCTAATTAGGCTACTTTTTCGGTAGCCTCGCCGGCCCTTGGGTCTCGTGATGTTAAGAGGCGCGGCTGATCTGGGTTTTCTCGGCTCCGCTGGATGGCGGCCGAATACTTTTTAGTCTCGGCAGTGCGGGTGGGTTATTCGCCCTCTTCGAGGGTGTCCTTGCGTCGCCTCGAGAATGTGCGCGCTTCGCGCGGTAACGGTGGCGTCCTTGGATCGGCCGAATTTTCCCGCTTGATAAACCTGCTCCGGGCTGTTTTTGTGGTCCCACCAAGATTGTCGATCGTGCTTTCGTTCTCGCTATTTTGTCCTTGCTATTATGTCCTCAGCAAGGCTCCCAGTATGATGTAAAAAAATTGAAAATAAAACGCGAATTAAAATCTATAATATCCACGCTATCGCAAACCGTCTCTCCGGGGAAAATCGGTGTGGCTCTCGTACTCTCTCTCGCTTGGCGTGGCCGCTCTGCCCCGATTTCGGCCGGAGGGATGCAGGTCGTGACGGCGTCACAATATATACATATATATATGTATACAGGGTGTAACTAAACAAACGTATACGAAGCACACCATCAGGTGCAGGACAACAAACTAAATCGAAAAGTCCTGAGCCATTTTTTTATCTGAGCTTTATTTTTTACGCTATAAATTGCCAATCAGCACGTGGCTACAACGAAAGGCATCGTAGGCGCCGCCTACTGGGTGGGGAGCGCGGGACAAAGTGGGGCAAAGCGAATGTAGCATGTCTCTGCTCTTTTTTGTACGTTTTGCGTAGCTCTTAAAATTTGATTATTCTCGATACTCTCGGCAGTGTGGAATATTTAATTTTTCCATCTCGTTAGCTGTCTCCATATTTGTGTTTAGAAATACTTTTTCTTTGAAGAGAAAGGTCACATGAGTTGTAGTCCGGAGATCGAGCAGGCCACGGACTAGTACTGAATCCTTCCTATCCTTGAGGAAAATTTTTATCGAAGTAATGGCGGATGATACTTTTGAATAAGATTCATTGAAATTAATATTAAAAGTGGTTCCGATAATTGGACTTAAATATTAAATTTATTTTAAGCGCAAAGTATGTTTTTATTTTTAACATATTTAACAAAAAAAAACTTTCTTCATGTATGAAAACATTATAATACATATGTATGTAGTAATGGCTACTTTTATTAAGATTTTTAGTCTTGATGTGTGAACATGATATAAAAATTAAGTCCTGAGAGTAGAATACAGTATTGAAACTGAGATAGCGATCTTCACAATTTCGATAGATTCTATTAAACTACGCAATAAAATAATAATTATAAACATTTTTATAATAATGAAATAAAAATAAATAATAATATAAATATAATAATAATAAAATAAGAGTAAAGATATATTATACATATTCAAAATAAATATTTTTATAATAAAAATAATTCTTACGTGCAGAATGGGCAAGTGCGTCATCGTGCATGAATATCGTAGCTCATCTATTTAATGTTACCTCTTCTAAATTATTCTCTGCCGGAACTAACAAATCTGGCAGATTATTTTCTAAGAAATCGAGACTACTTTTGAGAGTTCAAGCGTGATAATATAAAAAGTTCGATCTAAGTCCTGTCAATAAGTTTATGTCAATAAGAAAAATAATTAAAAAGGAACAATACTAGTAATAAAAGTAAACAATAACATAACGATTACACATTATTTTTCTAGAAAGAAAATGTTTATTGCATTGATTAAATAAAAAAATAATTCAAATCGATAGACAGACGAAAGATAATAAAAAAAGTTACATTAGAGAAATGATTAAAAAGGAAACAATAAAAATAGTTTCAATTTAATTAATTTAAATTACAATTAAATTTTAATTTTATTTCAGTTTAAAATACCTACTTACTATTTGATTTCTCGGCAATCCATACCAAATATTTACGGAATTCGATGTTGAAAAGATCTCATTCGAGTAAGAAATAGATTTCCAAATGGCTGCAGTAATGATAATGATAAGAGAATGTGGATATTAAACGTTCCTAAAATGTTTCTTGTAAAGGTACATTTATCGACATACAAAATCCAACTTCTATAATTTGGTTTTTACTAGATTTAAATAATATTCAGCGAAAATCATGATATATCTATGAAATATTAATTTCAATGAATCTTATTCAAAAGTATCATCCGCCATTACTTCGATAAAAATTTTTCTCAAGGATGGGAAGGATTCAATACTAGTCCGTGGCCTGCTCGATCTCCGAACTACAACTCATGTGACCTTTCTCTTCAAAGAAAAAGTATTTCTAAACACAAATATGGAGACAGCTAACGAGATGGAAAAATGAAATATTCCACATTACCGAGAGTATCGAGAATAATCAAATTTTAAGAGCTCCGCAAAACGTACAAAAAAGAGCAGAGACATGCTACATTCGCTTCGCCCCACTTTGTCTCGCTACTCGCCGATCCCGCGCTCCCCACCCAGTAGGCGGCGCCTACGTTGCCTTTCGTTGTAGCCACGCGCTGATTGGCAAACTT
>NW_028141174.1:85042-231418 GCF_030444845.1 Prenolepis imparis
AAGCAGTGGTATCAACGCAGAGTACTAAATACAAGTCTAATTTACATTAATTACAATATATTTTATTTTTTTACTTTAACTCTCGCGTAAACGCTTCCAGTTCTTCGATTCGTCTTATTTCAGCTGGTAAGGCATTGTACATTTTCACTCCCTCATAAAACTTATTACCCTCATAAAACTTATTAATAGAGAGAGAGAGAGAGAGAGAGAGAGAGAGAGAGAGAGAGAGAGAAAGAATTTTTTTTTTTTTTTTTGATTGATTGATTGATATTTATTAGCTTTCTCAGCTATTTGTAAAATACAAGTCTAATTTACATTAATTACAATATACTCCTTTAACTCTCGCGTAAACGCTTCCAGTTCTTCGATTCGTCTTATTTCAGCTGGTAAGGCATTGTACATTTTCACTCCCTCATAAAACATACTCTTCTGTGCACTCGTTGTTCTACGAAACTGTACTACAATGTCCCCAGCTTGCCGTGTCTGTCTTTCATTCTCTTTTCCCACTATTGTTAACTTATTTCTTAATTGATCCGGTAACATATTCTTTAAAATCTTAAAGATAAATATACACACATTATAATTCAGCCTCTGTCTTATGGACATAAACTGCAGCGCTTGCAGCATACTCTCCACTTTGATATATCTATCACATTGCAATATGACCTTCATGGCCCGGTTTTGCGCTTTTTGCAATTCATTCAGTTGTGTTTCTCCCATATCAATTAACAGCGTCGCACAATATTCAAAGTGAGGCGCTATGATTGACTTATATATAATACATCTAGTGTATGCCGATATGTAGTTACCTATTCTATTTAAAAAACTCACTTTTTTCCCTATTTTCTTTAGCATATAATCACAGTGGTCCTTAAATCTTAATCTATCGTCAATAATTATGCCTAGATATCTCATTCTTTCCACACGCTCTATCTCCGTTCCATCCAAACATTTCAGTGTAATGTTACCTCTCAGTTCTTTTCTTATACTTTGAACTATCATATATTTCGTTTTCCCTGCGTTCATTTTTAACTTATTTGTATTCATCCATCTTTCCACTGTAACAAATGCTATATTCATTTTTCTTTCTAATTCCGCACTACTCTCTCCAGTCACATACACTAGCGTATCGTCTGCAAACATTTTTATACTACATCCCTCCGGACAGACTTTAATTATATCGTTTATATATATTATAAATAACAAAGGTCCTAATACAGATCCCTGTGGTACTCCATATTCTGTGGCCAATAATGTAGACCATTCATCGTTAAATCGTACCTGCTGTGTTCTATTCTTTAAATATGATCTTAACCATTCTAAAGCTGTTCCTCTAATTCCGTATTGATATAATTTCTCTAACAGTCTTTCTCTATCTATCGTTTCAAATGCTCGCTTGAGATCCATGAAAATTACCCCCACCATTTTTGCCTCACTAACTACCAGTTTCCATTCGTCAATGACTGTTTGAATCGCTGTTTCACACGAATACTGTTTTCTAAAACCTGACTGATGTTCTGTTATAATACAGTTATCTTCTAAATACGCCTTAATTTGCTTTTTAACTACTAATTCTAATACTTTATCGAATATTGGTAACATATTAATAGGCCTAAATTCACTTGCTTTTCTGGCTTTTTCTATTTTTGAAATCGGTATTATCGTAGACGTTTTCCAACCTTCTGGACAGCAACCTTCCCTCAAAGAGTTATTTATTATATCAATAAATTCCTCTTTTATTACATAAAATACTGCTTTAAGTATATCACTAGTTAATCCCTCCTCCGTGCCTTTCTTTTTTGGTAGTTCCATAACAATTTTTTGTAAATGCTCTATTCTAATCATCTCAAAATTTTCCATTATTCCCTCGCTTTCAATAACAAAAATAATTCTTTTAACTGGACTTCCTAACTTATCTCTACTTATAGATTTTACTATGTTTTCAATACTCTGTATATAATATAAATTAAATTTATTAGCTATATTGCACCCTTCAGTATTATCTAATATTTCAAAATCTATATTCTCTATTTTTTTTGTACCCGTTGGTTCGCCCCCTATTATTTCTTTTAAGGTTTTCCACATAGATGTCGGATTTCCCTTGTTATGATCTATCATATTTTCATAGTATTCTTTTTTCTTTGTCCTGATTAGTTTAACCACTGCATTTCTTTCGATTTTAAACTGTGACCAATTTTCATCCGTGTCATCATACAACGCTTTACTGTACGCCTCATCCCTTTTAGCCGCTGCTTCCCTTATTTCATCCGAAAACCACTTTTTCCCTTCCCATATTTTCGGAATTCTAAATTTTTTTCTAGGTGCTGTAGCATCCAACGCATCTACTATATTATCGACAAGTTTCTTCGCTCTCACACTGACATTCATATCTTGGCTTTTTCCTAATTTATTTTCCACTAATTTAATAAATTCATCTACATTAAACTCTTTAAAATTCCTAGCATTAAATTCTCTGTATTTATTATCAATTTTATTCGCATTAAGATCAACTTTTAACCACGCATGGTCCGTTATTTTAGGTTCATGTATTACTTGCACTTCTATTTTATTATTAGCGTAAATTAAATCTATAATTGTCTTACTATCTTTCGTAATTCTCGTCGGTTTATTTACATATTGTTTCATGCCTAAGCTCAACATTGTCGTTTGTAACTTTGTATAAAACGAGTCCAACATAATATCTATATTAAAGTCTCCTATTACTATACATTCTCCCCGTATTATTAATTCTTCTATTATATCCTCCAGAAATCTCACGAACTCACCATGCGATGAACTCGGTGAATGATATATTACTGTTATCACTCCTTTATACAATTTATCTTTCACCTCAATCGCAGCACACCAACAATTCGCTTCTAACTTTTTTACTAATACTATCTCATATTTAATATCGTCCCTTACATATAAAAGAACCCCTCCTGTATTTCTGTTTTCAGCATCACATCTAATCATACTATACCCCGGTACGTTCACTTCACAGTCTTCAATTTCAGCAGTCACTCTGGTTTCTGATAACGCTATGAACGCAGGATTCATTTTCTTCATAATCTGATGCTGTATCTCGTCTTTATGCGCCATCAAACTTTGCGCATTTGTATATAGTATTAATTCCGTTTCCTTCTGTAGTTGCTATTTATCTTCCTCCCATCCGGCCCTCCTCTTCTCATCCTGTATCGCCCTCTTGAAAGTCGGACATTCCGGATCAAGTGCGCCATGCTCATCATTTATTTTCAAATTGTATGTTGGAATCTTAAACATACAATTTATACATCTTTTCTTTGTCGCTGTACATTCACTCACTTTGTGATTTCTTGCACATTTGTGACATGTTTCATTACGCGTACAATTCTTTGCAATATGATAATAACCCCAGCATTTAAAACATCTTTTAATGTTAATGTGATTGAATGCAGGACACTTTCTCCATCCTACATTCAGTTTCCCTTTTCTCAACATTACTTCATGAGTCTCTCCATCTGCTTCAATTATTACGATATCATCTTTTCCTCTTCTTCCGGACTGATCTTTCTCATTTATTTTCTCTTTAACTATTCTCTTCACTATTCGCATATGAATTCCTTCATTTTTCGCGTCAATTTTGTTCTGCTTCTTAATTGTACCTATTAAATCATCATCATTCAACTCCATTTCCTCCTCGCCAATATTGACAATTTTTATCTTAGGTTTCATCCGTGGTGACTCAGTAACGTTAAAATTCTCGCCCAGCTTGGCTTGTACTGTCGCCTTTAGCTTTTCCATTTCTTCTCCAGTCTCAGCCGAGAATCACTGTTCCCTTACTTCCTTTTTTTAACTTCATTATTCCCATATTCTTGATATCTACCTTTTCTTTTATCAGTTTTTTAGTTGCTTCACTCTCCTGTTGCACCTTGGGTTTGACAATTATAATATTTTCTTTTTTCTTCTCTTTAACTGCTTCACTATAACATCTTTGAGCTCCTCCTGCCAGTCTACCCGCTCCTCCTTGTATAATTCTTCTCAAGTCTTCCAGTTCTTGTTTAATACTTCCAAATTCTTCTCGAACTATTTCCTTAACCATCATTTTAATTTCCTTCTTACATGCTGTTTCGTCTTTTATTTCTTTCACAGTTTTTACAAGCCAATCTATTTTTACGTCAATACTCGATGATCCACTCGCTCCTGATATTCTATTTCCACTGCTTGATGTCGTAAACGAACCCGTAGATCCTGTAGATCCTTGTCTTTCCCTGCTGCTCCCCGCTGCTGTCGGTGCCTTCTTCGTATCTGCTTCACTTTCAATTGTAAATTTCTCAAATGGGCCAGGACACGACACCAGTTCGTGATTTCTATCATAAATTTTATGTTTACTTGCACATCTTGGATGGTAAAACAGCTTAACACAAGACTTGCATGCAACAACCTGATTTTTTATTGCCTTCTTACATGCCGAGCATCGATACTCGTCATATTCATCGTTCATATCGATAATTATCGGCCGAAGCTGTTAATACCAGCATAGGCGGTCAATTACCTTTGTCCAAATTCACACGTCAGCGCTTTGTGTCCACCTTTAATGTCTACCTGTCGCGTGAAATCTCGATGCCTCATACAAGAAATATAACTCTCACGCCCACAAATCAGCATATTCCTGTTAGATAACACTCATGTCTATTCCCGGTCTATGCAACTATTACTTCAATACTTTTTCGCCACTCTCCCTCACTATATAACCACTTAAAAGTTATCACTTTTGCAGAGCGATGTTTGACACGTCTTCTCTCAGAGAAAAAAAGAGAGAGAGAGAGAGAGAGAGATCCGTTTTGGTGCGTGCAACCATAAATAGTAGATAGGTCTTTTGTTAAAACTTTTCTTTTGTGTGAGAATTTATCCTACACGCGGTAGCAAATTCAGGTATTAGCGAAGGGCACGGGAGGACGGCGACATCTCATCCGGAGGAGGATTCGAAGAGAAAAGTTGCAGGAGTACAGAGTACGCTAAGTGAGAGAGCCTTTCAGTCGTAACGATCATTATTACATTTCGGGACAGAAGATGCCGCGTAAAAATTTAAAGAAAAATCCTCTTCTCTAGGAATCGAGAGCTCATGAAAGGGGAAGGCCACTCCGCGCGAGGATTGCGCCGGAGCCCCGCCACGGAGTTACGACAAGGGATAACATGCCCGGGTCCCGGACCCGAATGCGATCCACGATCGACTCAGGAATCGAGGCGGACGACATCCGGTGTCCTGGTAGGCCTGAGTCGGGTCCTTCGTACGCTGCTGAGAAAATTTTCCAGCCCGGTCACCTGAGGGAATGGAAGGATGGTCCCGGTAACGGGAAGAAAAAAGAAGAAATTATAAATAGTAACTACGGCCCCAGGACCATCCCGGCCGCGTCACGACCCTGATCCCATGAGCGCTCCGCGCGGCTTATTTCGGCAGTTCGGCGCCAGCGTGTCTCCGGCGGGACTTCCGCTCGTCACTGTCTGGCCAAAGAGGATCAGATAGAGTGGAAGCTGCCATAAGAGCACAATATTAAATAGCGTGTCCGAGTTTCAGAGCCATCTACCAGCTCAGAGGCCATCCTAAATCCCCCCACTCTTCAATAGCATCGGTCAACATGGAAGTTATGGCTGATGGCAGAGAATTAATTACGTCTGTCGTAGCGTAGACGTAAAGCAAGACAGAGAAAAACATATACGTAACTACGTAAATCGTGTATGCGGAAAGTACATCGTGCACTTTCCGTACACACGTACGAGGGTGGTTTGAAAAGTCCGTGCAAAGTCAGAGAGATGGCACCACTGGTGCGTATCGAGGTTATTTTTAGTTAGTAGCATCTCTTGGAAGAACACACACCAAGTTTCAGCCAGATCGGTCTATTTCTCTGTGTTTGGCGTTCGTTTGAATCGAGAAAGTCGAGTGATTTCCAAAAAATGGATGAAAGAGAATTTCGTGTGTTGATAAAACATTACTTTATGAAAGGCAAATCGCCTCAGAAGACTAAGGAGAAGCTTAATAAACATTATGGTCAATCTGCACCTTCGATTAGAACAGTTTATAAGTGGTTTCAAAATTTTCGGAGTGGCCATATGAGCACAAGTGACGCTGAACGTTCTGGACGCCCTATTGAGGTCACTACTCCAGAAATCATTGATAAAATCCATGATATGATGATGGATGATAGAAGAGTGAAGGTGCGCGAGATTGCTAGTGCTGTGGGCATCTCGAGTGAACGGGTACATAATATTTTGCATCAACATTTGGGCATGAAAAAGCTATCCGCAAGATGGGTGCCGCGATTGCTCACAGTTGACAACAAACGAAATCGTGTGAGGTGTTCCAAGGACGGTTTGCAGCTGTTTCAGCGGAATCCACAGGACTTTAAGCGTCGTTTCGTCACTGTGGACGAAACATGGATACACCACTACACGCCTGAGACCAAGGAACAGTCCAAACAATGGGTTGCCAGCGGGGAATCTGCATCAAAGAAGGCGAAGACCGTTCTTTCGGCCAGGAAAGTTATGGCGACTGTCTTTTGGGATTCGCATGGAATAATCCTCATCGACTATTTGGAAAAGGACAAAACTATTACAGGTGCATATTATTCATCGTTATTGGACCGTTTGAAAACCGAGCTGCAAGAAAAACGTCCACGATTGGCCCACAAAAAAGTCCTTTTCCATCACAACGCACAGCTCACTCATCTGTAGTTGTAGCCGCAAAATTGATGGAATTAAGGTTCCAACTCGTTCCGCATCCCCCCTATTCTCCAGATTTGGCTCCCTCGGACTACTACTTGTTCCCCAATATGAAGAAATGGCTGGGGGGAAAGAGATTTTATTCAAACGAGGAGGTGATTGCGGAAACGAATGCCTATTTTGCAGAGTTGGACCAATCTTATTATTTGGAAGGGATCAACAAACTGGAACAGCGTTGGACGAAGTGTATAAGCCTAAAAGGAGACTACGTTGAAAAATAAAAAAAGTTTATCCCGAAAAATTAAGTAGTTTTCATTTTTGCACGGACTTTTCAAATCACCCTCGTATTACGATACGTTTTTCTCTGCCTTACTTTATGTCTACGACAGACGAAGTTTTTACGAGTTCTCTGCCATCAGACTATCTTGCAGAGTGAGAGTGAGGGGGAGAGAGGAAGAGAGAGGATTGCACGTAGTGCACTCCGAACTGTAAGATGGCGCGAATCGCGTTACACGGCCAGCTTCCACTCTATTTGATCCTTTTTGTGTCTGGTGAGACTGACGAGAGAGCAGAGGTCCTATATACGAGAGCGAGTAAAAGGAAAATTGTGAAGCGAGCGGTCGACGAAAAGAAGGACGAGGACCTGGTGAGACGTCGTCGTCATCCCCGACCTAATTACGAGAAATGGTTTGAATGAGTCACACCGAGAGCATAAGGACCGTGAAGAAAATTTAGCTGCCGAAATGATGGCAGAATTATCGAAATAACGTCATAGAATTCCGCGTGTTTGTGTGAGGCCGAAGGTGCCCTGACTCATTCGAACTCCTTTATTTGTAGCGAATAATCTCTCTCTCTACAATAGCCCACAGTCCGAGCTCTATGTATTGAATACTGTCCGATTCTTTTGTGTGTGTAACGCGATTTATTGCAAAGATCCTAGCTGCCGCCTACGGCATAATTGATCGGCTCGTAATTGCAATTCTAGAATATCCTTTCGAGTAGTTTTCTTGGCGTATTTTAAAAGAGGTGCCTGACGAGAAATTGATCCGAACCTTCGGTTTATTGTAACTACCGAGCATAATGATTCCTCGGTTCGATACTCACGCGTATAGCGAATACCGTGCGGATCACGTGCGCGGCGCGTGTAAGTTGATATCCCGGCGCGTGAACTCAAGTTTTTTGTGGTATCGAATTCCGGGCGTTGCGCGCGGCTTACACGCGTCTCTATAACGGCGATATACACGACTACTTCGGTGTACGGACAGCATAATTAAGATCTGTCGAATATCGTCTAGCGACTCGTACGGCGTTACGGCGGCTAACGAGCGCCCGTCCTCTCTCGTGCCAGGGAAGATTGTCGCGGAGAAAGCAAGGCGATTGTCGACTTTGAAACGTCGATCTTAACTGCCGGGGCCCGGTTAAGCCTCGCGGGGCGAAAACTTCGTTGTCGAGGAATCGTCCTCGAAAACTACGTTTTCGAATTCGTTGTTTTTCTGACCTGACTTCGACCTTGGGCACGTGTAGAGAAAACCCGTCGTCAACTGCGAGCGACCGGCGAAACGACCGCCGAATTCTTGTCGTCGCTATAATTATATCGATTCATATAAATTTTTTTATTGTTATTCATTTTTAAGTTCTCTCTTTTTTTTTGTTGTTTAAATATATTCTTCGAAAATCTAAAACTATTGTCCCCGTTATTCTCGCTCTCCCTCTGTCGCATAACGAACCCTTTCCTTCGGCCGAGCTGCCGTGCACTTAACCATCGCGATCTCTTAAAACGGGTAATCGATCAAGTTGTTGCCAGATTCGGGACATACGCGTCGATCTTGCCGCGGGTTAGACATACGTGGAGCGGTACGGTTCTCCATATCTGGCGCCCAATAAAATTCGGTTAACGGTAGAGCCCCCGATTCGAGATTCCGGACCTTCGATTATTAAAGGCCCCTAAAGAGATCATGCCGGAGAAAAGATACGTGAAATAATTATAAATATCGATTACAAATTATATATAATTTTATATATCTGTTATATAAATAAACGTTTTTTAATATTAAAAATATAAAATTATATATAAAAGTTCACACATGTATTATTCTGAAAAAGTAATAAGCACTTTATAAATTAAATATAGTTGTGACATTTTAATATAATAATAAAATAATAATATTAATAAAATAATATAATGAGATAATAATAATAAGTGATTATTATAGAATAATACAACCAGAAATCAGTATTAATAAATATACATATATAAATATAAATATAAATTTAAATGTTGTATCTCGCTTTTGATATTATAATTTATTATCAATGAAAGACCAGAACCCTTAACAGATTTTTTATTAATTATTCATTCTCAGGATAGTAATTTAAATAAAAAATTATATAGTTTTTATATATAAATTACAATTAATTTTATATTTTGTATTATAATGAGATTAAATTAACTTTAATGTGTTTTTTTAAAAGATGAGACAAATTCCTAAGGAGAACAGAAAAGTCAAAAAATTGTCAATTTGATGTCATATTGAACAAATTTAGTTATAAAGTTGGTCAATGCGATATCAAATTGACATCATTTTGACTTTTTTATTCCTTTAATTTTTGTAAATATTGCAAGTTTAAAATTTCCAAAATCCTTCCAAAATCGAGAATATACAGGGTGTCCCAGAACTGGCGAAGAAGCTTTTAATGACAGATTCTTCATGAAATTCTAAGTCGAAAAGTTCTTTACAAAAATGTGATCCAATGAATAGAATTTGAATGGTGAGGCATTGAAGTTGACGTATGGGAGCGCATGAAATTCGCGCGGTCAGGAGCGTAATGGCCAAGCTCGGCACGGGTACAACTTATAACTCGTGTATCGCGCCGATGCGTGTTTATCGTTACTCTATAATATTCTGTTATTAATAATATGAATTAATTATTCTCATTAATAATAATATTTATCTTTATCAATTAATAATTTTGTGTACTTGACCTACTGGTTGAATATCCTTAAACTATGGGATATGCGAGATATTGATTAGACTAACTTAACAAATGACAAATTTAAAATAAATTAATAAATAACAAATTAATCATAATTTTATCAATTAATTAATTAATTACTCAAATAACTGAAATTAATAAATAATGAGTAAATAATAAATATTGAAAAATAGAAAAAAATAAATAAATAGTTAATGAATAATTAAATAATAGTGTAATATTGAAATAAAGTTTCAGAGAAGAATATAAAAAATTTCAAATACATATTTTGATAAAATATCAAGTTTAATGTCTTTCGATTAATCAGAAAAGAATTACAATTGCTTTGCACGTTACAATTACAACAAGTATTCAAAATGTTCACCACCCATTGCAATGCATAGACGTGCACGTTTTATTAGATTTTGACATGCTTTTTCAATCATGTCTGCCGTAATGTAGCCTAAAGATGTCAACAGCTTTTCTTCTAGTGCTGCCTCATTATCAATACGTTCGCGGTACACGAGCTCTTTCATGTGGCCCCACAG
Organism: Prenolepis imparis; assembly: GCF_030444845.1. NCBI lineage: Eukaryota > Metazoa > Arthropoda > Insecta > Hymenoptera > Formicidae > Prenolepis > Prenolepis imparis. The sequence goes on from NW_028141174.1 coordinate 95,263, forward strand.
GAAAAAGTCTATAGGATTTAAATCTGGTGACCTTGCAGGCCAATCTTTAGGCAATTATTAATAACAGAATATTATAGAATAACGATAAACACGCATCGGCGCGATACACGAGTTATAAGTTGTACCCGTGCCGAGTTTGGCCGTTACGCTCCTGACCGCGCGAATTTCATGCGCTCCCATACGTCAACTTCAATGCCTCACCATTCAAATTCTATTCATTGGATCACATTTTTGTAAAGAACTTTTCGACTTAGAATTTCATGAAGAATCTGTCATTAAAAGCTTCTTCGCCAGTTCTGGGACACCCTGTATATAATTCTAGATATCGTTACATCTATTCCTTTTTTTACAATGAGATTTTCGATGCAAATCTCAAAATATCGTATAATACGGGCTCTGCATCATTATCAGGTATATCACTTTAACAGCTCAAAAAAGTGACTTTTTTGTAAAAAAATTTTTTATGGTTGATCTACCTAATGATATATCTAATTATATACGGAGTTTGAAGAAAATCGGTCAGGACCTATTTTACGTACAAATAGTGCGGGGTCCTTTCAATATTTTATACAGCTGAATAGTGACATTAATAAATTATTCGAAAAGCGATTGATAACTTATAGTGCATAATTTAAGATTATATAAATAATTTGCATAAGAAAACACATCAAAATATATTTTTTTTCATTATATTGTATATACATGTTTATATTGTATGTTATGTGCTTTTCAGATTAATTAATTATCACATATTTGAAAATTAAAATAAAGATGGAAGCTTCTGGAAGCAGTACATCCCAAAATAAAGACAAACTAATTGATTTGAATTGTTAATACGAAGACGTTCGTATTGAATGTTATAAGAAAATCTCATCAATAATGGGAATTCTCTCCAAGACTTCTCGCTTAGAAAAATTACACTGGGATCTCTCAATGCAATCAACTTTATTACGAGCTTACAAGAGACAGCTACAAAGGTAGTTACTCGACTGCGCACTCTCTCGTGACTCGTCACTTCCCCTACTTCGCCTTCTCTCTCTCGACCGCGCCGGTAACTAGCACGCCGCTGATAAATTAACCGCGAAATTCAAATAACATATTTGGCGTTAACATGCCGCCCCCCTTGATAAATATGTGCGCATATTTTCAATATAAATCAATTCAATATAATTGAATAGTAATCAAATCATAATTCTACTAAACAACTGTTATCCTCTTGAATTTATTTTCGAAACAATACATAGCCGCTTACACACGATATTTAAGAATAAACAGGCAAATAAAGAAATTAGCAACAGTGAACAGAACGAGGAGCGAAATCCATTCTTTGTTATACCTTATGTTCCCAATATATCGGAACAATTTAAAAACATCACGAAAATAATAAATTTCAAAGTTGCATATATTGGCCTCAATAAAATGAACAACCTTATTAAAGTACACAAAGACCCTCTAGAAAATAACAACTGTAGTAATATAATCTATAAGATTGAATGTAAAAACTGCAACGCATCTTATGTAGGGCAAACGAGCAGACAACTAAAGACAAGAATTAAAGAACATCATAATCACATAAGATGGAAGTCGGCGAACCGTTCTGTTATAACCGAACACAGACTAGATTTCGACCATGATTTTAAATGGGAAGACGTACAAATATTAGACAGAGAACCCGTCTTGGCAAAACGACTAACTTCAGAAATGCTGTTTATCAAGAGACAGGAAAATAGCATAAATTTACAAACTGACACAGAACTTCTACCGGACACGTATCTTACCCTAATTAATAAACTTCCTAAAATATAAATTAAATTCAACATAGGGAACCGTACAGAACGAATTTGTTATCATATGTTTTTTATTTAATTTTTCTTTTATTTTATGCCTTGGTTTTTATAATGCTATTTGCCTTGTTTTAATAGATTTTTACCTCACGACAATTTAAATTTTACGTGATCGACTTTTCATAATCTCTGTCTATTATTTGTGTGGCTGACTTTCTTAGACGGTTATTGTACTTAATGTACTGTTTGTTTGCGTGACTTTGGTAATGTGTAAGACCTACATAAATTGTTTTTAACTACTCGCGACATTAGTCACATTAGCGGCATACGAAGTGGTAATAGACAAGCGCCTTTTAAATTGTGATTTCGTTCGTCTTGATTAAGTCGAGTCCTCCGACTATTACTAAACGCGAAACACGTCGTTATGGCAAATAAGATATTATATCTGTAAGTCTTTTTTCCACATATTCTATATGCATGTTCTTAACCTTGTAAATTGCCTTGCGTAAATAACTTTTACATAATCTCAGATGCAGCCACATAGAATGTAATATCCGGTTATAAGTAAAGATGTGGAGCATTATAATAACGTGCGTAGAGTTGGACTTGGATAATAAAGAACGTAATTCGTAGACTATAAAGTCATACTGTATTCTTATGTTTGTAAACCGCTGATTATATATAATTTCTCTTTTGTATTACGCTGAAGAAGGCCCAAAAAAGGAGCCGAAACGTACGCCACATGTAATTAACATCTCAATAAATACAATTATTATAAAGAATACCGCGCCTCAATAACTGCGCTTAAGCTCTCAAAGCCAATCACACCTCGTGATCTTTCGTTCAAATCATAATTGTTAACGCAAATAAACAAATAAACTCTGACGTAATAAAATGACAATTAACTTTCGCAAGCAAAACATTTTAAATTAAAATCGTTAATCAACTACTTATTCGCACGGAATAGGTGCTAACTTAACAATAGGTCGCTTATAATCGCCCTTAGCTGTTCGTAATGTGACGGTACGTACTATTCCGTCTTTTCCTTGATGTACCTCCAATATTCTAGCCAATGTCCATGTCCATGGCATGACTTCGTCCTCTTTCATCATTACCAATTGACCCACTTTGAGCTACCTCGAATTGTTAGTTTTCCATTTAGTTCGTTGCTGACACGTTGCTAAATATTCTTTTGACCATCTAGTCCAAAACCGCTGTCGTATTTGTTCAACATGTTGCCATCGCGATAGCCTGTTGATTGGGATTTCCTGCACGTCTGCTCCTGGGAGAGAAACTATCGAGCTTCCAACCAAAAATGTCTTGGTGTTAAAACCTCTAGATCCGTTGGGTCATCAGAGATGGGTGTTAATGGTCTGGAATTCATAATTGCTTCGATTTGGCTTAAAACTGTTGCCATCTCGATGACGGTAAGCGCCGCATTTCCTACAGTACGCTTTAAATGTTTTTTCATTTTCTTCACAGGTGCCTCCCACAATCCCCCAAAATGTGGGGCTCTAGGAGGAATGAAGTGCCAAGTTATCCCTTGTTTAGAAGCAGTTTCCTTAATCTTTTTCTCCGATTCTGGGTCTACGATCATTTCTCTTATTTCGCGTTCAGCACCAACAAAATTGCGTCCGTTATCGGAATATATATCCGATGGTATGCCTCTTCTAGCCATAAAACGTTTCAAAGCTCCGATAAAAGCTTCGGTTGTCATGTCTTCCACCAGCTCAATGTGCACAGCTTTAGTGGTCATGCACACGAATATTGCAACATAAGCCTTGTACTGCTTGCTGTTGCGTCTTACTCTGTCACGTACGAAAATCGGACCACAGTAGTCAATTCCGATCTTTGCAAAGGGTCTGGATACCTTCACTCGGTCAGCTGGCAATTGTCCCATTAACTGATACCCTGGAACAGGATGGGTTTTACTGCATACCACGCATTCTTTTAAATATTTCTTCACCTAACCTTTAGCAGATATAGACCAGAATTCCTCTCTAATGGCGGCCAAAGTAGCGTTGACCCCGGCATGTAACAATCTTCTATGACGGTCCAAAATAATCAATTTCGTGAAATTATGAGCAGCAGGGATCAATAACGGATGCTTGGCTTCATCAGATAAGTATGAATGCTCCAACCTTCCTCCAACTCTCAGTAATCCATTTTCATCCAGGTAAGGTTTAAGGCCAATCAGTTTCGACTGTTTGTGTAACGCTCGCTTGCTTTTCAGCCTTTCAATTTCAGCCTTCCAAATCTCAGCTTGGATTAATTTAACTAACGCATCTCTTGTTTCTCTTAAATCTACTTCTATTTATCTACGCAGATAAATGCCTTGTTTTACGTTTTTCTTTGTCACATTTTAAATTATATATAAACCTTAACAAATATGCTATAATACGTAATAATTTTAACAAAGACGAAAATCTTTCGAAATTTATCACAGATTCCTGTATTTGATTTAAGCGAACTATCGCTCTCTTACGCTCTTCAGGTACATATTCAGTCTTAATTCTAACTCCTTCGTGAGTAGCAAAATTATCTATTGTTTTTAGCCATTTGGGGCCTTCCCACCATAAATTAGAATGTTTTAATTGCTCTGGAGCAGTCCCCCTTGATATCAAATCCGCTGGATTATCTTTCGACTTTACATAACACCATTCGCTTAGTAATGAGCTATTTTGTATTTCACCTACTCTGTGAGCTACAAAAGTATTCCATCTTTTAGCTGGCGAACCTATCCAAGCTAATACAATTTGAGTCAGTCCAATAGATCTGGCCATGCACCCCTACGCTCAAGCTAGTCAACACTTTTTTCATTAATCGTATTAGTAATACAGCGCCACATAACTCTAATCTTGGTAAAGATAAAACTTTCAACGGAGCCACTCTCGACTTAGAACATATCAAAGAGGTGGTAATTTCTCCATTTAAATTTTTGCAAACCATGTATACGCAAGCTCCATACGCCTGTTCACTTGCATCACTGAATCCATGTAAAGTAAGACTATCCACTTCGTTCATCTCAAATACTAATCTAGGTATATTTATTGATTCCAACTCGGACAATTGTGATCTGAATAACAACCAGGAGTTTTGCACGCTAGCAGACACCGAATCATCCCAACCTATCCTCCAGGTCCATAAATTTTGCATCAAAATTTTTGCGAAGGTTATTACCGGATCCACCAACCCTAACGGGTCAAACAACCTGGAAATATCAGACAATATCATACACTTGGTAACACGTCTATTCTTATTATTATTCATAGGAGCTACAAAACGTAAGGTGTCTTTCGTCGAGTTCCATCTAATGCCTAACAACTTAGATTCCTGACCTTTTTCTAATTCGATAAATTCTTCCTGTTTAGGAATATCCCCTTCGTATTCTATAATATTACTATGCCATTTATGCAAGTCGAAACCTCCTCTCTTTAATAAATTAATCATTTGTTCTTTCAATTGTAAAATTTCTTCTTTAACGTTCGCGCCCGTTAGTAGATCATCCATGTAAAAGTCCGTCTGTGCAATTCTAGCTGCTATCGGAAAATTTCCTCTTTCATCTTCCGCGAGCTGTTGTAAGCACTTGGTTGCTATAAATGAAACAGGTTTAGTTCCGTAAGTTAGTGTGACTAATTCATAGAATTTGATAGGCTCCCCATAATTTTCCCTCCATAAAATAGTTTGTAAGCACGTTTGCTCCTCATGAATCAATATCTGCCTGTACATTTTAGTTATGTCTGCTGTTAAAACGTACTTAAAGCAACGAAATCTTAATATTATTGAGAACAAATCAGATTGTATAGTAGCGCCCTTATGCATCATTTAAAGAAATTCCGTTATTATCTTTACTAGATGCATCGAACACCACCCTTGTCGTCTCGCTAGATTCTTTTATAACAGCTTGATGCAAGAAAATCCTTGGCGTCCTACTCTGTGAATAGTCTACAGTTCTCATGTGTCCCAAATTTTCATATTCCCTTAGAAAGTTAACATACTCAACTTTAAGATCGGGATCTCTGGCTAACCTTTTCTCTAACGATAAAAACCTTTTCATCGCTATTTCCTTTGAATTCCCTACGACTTTAAGTATATTGTCCTTTGTAATTTAACTATAAATTTCCCTTGTGAGTTTCTATTATGAGTTTCTTTAAAATGTTTCTCACAATACGTATCCTCGAGTATTGTATTTTAACACCCCTCAATATTTTTGATTTGGCAAAATTTTTTTAGTCTCATCTAACTCCTGCATACAATTTAAATTGCAGGAAATGCTTGTACTATTTCTCGGCAATGCTACCTTTCCGGTCACAATCCACTCGAGCAACGTTTTTTGCAACACCGGTTTATTGTTGCCTAGTTTGATTTGCCCAACACATATCATATCCAAGAATTTTTCCGCTCCTATTAACAACTCTATTTCAGAAGGAATGTTGAATTGTGGGTCTGCTAACCTGATGTTTTTGGGTATTTTATATAAATCCTTATCTAACTTTACATTAGGAACTCTTTGCGTAATGGCAAGTAACACTACGCATCGTAACTTGGTGGTAAAAGATTCAAAATGAGAACTCATTTCTAAATCTGTCGTTTTTAATGCATTGGATACTTGCTGATTAATCCCCTTTATTTTTATGTGCGAATCGCGAAGATTAAGCCTTAATTTTTTAACCAGCGATTACGTTACAAAATTAGATTGCGAACCATTATCTAATAATGCCCTGATCTTCACGTAATGATCGTCCCTATTCTTTATTTTTACTATGGCGGATAGTAATACTTGACTCGAAAGCGATACTTCACGTACATTAGAATGATTGCATACTATATTATCTTTTTCTTTATCAGTTGTATCTGCTTCCTTAGGATTTTGTTTCGTTTTTAGTTCAGATTTATCGGCATTCTCCATGTGTAATAGAGAGTTGTGTCGTTTACTACATATTTTGCAATTCCTCGAAGTGCAATCTCTTGCTAAATACTTTCCTCTCAAACAATTTAAACATAATCCTTTAGACTTTACATGCTTTAATCGTTCGTTAACAGTTAAATGTTTAAACTCCTTGCATGAATAAATGTTATGCTTTCCTTGGCAATATGTACACTTGATGTTCAATGTGGCGACATTGCAGCTATTGACCTTGTGTTGACTACCTTGACGCAAAGACAGACCAGTTACATTGTTGTTGCCGATTTTTTCCACTGCTTCTAGTGTTTGACATCTCTTTTTCAAAAACTCTATAAAATCTGTGAAAGTAAGAACTTGAGTTGAATCGATGGTATTTTCCCATTCCTTTTTACCGTTCTAAAATCTAATTTGCTAGCTACAACATATACTAATAGATCATCCTAATTATCGGTCGGCCTATTCAATGCTCGTAACGCCCTAGTGTGTTTTAGAACATCGTCTAAAATTTGTCGGATAGCAGTACCATTTTCTCTTTTTGCTATAGGCAAATCGAATATAGCTCTGATATGATTTTGCACAATTAATCTTTTGTTGTCATCGCGCTCTTTTAATCTTGCCCATGCGTCTACATAATTAGTCCCGGAAATCTCTAAAGATGACACGATCTCGGCAGCATCACCCCTCAATGATGATCTTAAATAATGGAATTTTTGTGTATCACTTAAATCTCGATTCGAATGAATTAATGAATTGAACAAATTAAAAAACGCGTGCCAATCTTCATATTTATCATTAAACGTGGGTAGCTCGATCCTCGGCACTTTTATTTGACTATTACGTACGGGCGTTCGCACTCTTTCGTTGTTAGCTATAACTTCTCGAGGCTCTATTACAGAATGATCTGCTTCTTCATCATTTGAAACTCCCTCCCCCCTCCCCCTTCCCACCCACCTCTACACACACACGCGCATCACGCACACACTTAACATTGACGTACACATACACCATACCCATGATGTGCACAATCCAACCGAACAACCTCCCCGTAGTGCACATTGGATAACACGAATGCCGGCGGTATTGCTAAAAATCTTGCAAAATGCAGGGGTAACTGAAATGCGATAACTCGGCTTCTAGACATGATAGAGCAATGTTTCTTGCGGCATTTTAAAGGGGAGGGTTCCTACTTCAAAGCCAATGTGGTGACATTTATGGTTCCATCCCTGCTTTTTCCATGGACAATTACAAATTCAAACAATTTCCAGAGTTTTTTCGCCATATAATTTTAAGCCTCACACGAAAAACAGTTCGATGAGACAAATAATGCTACATTACCCACTTTAAAGTTGAGGCTTCACCCGTTAAAATGCGCCCAGAAACATTGTTCTACGACCTCTCTAAGGGAGCGCTTTAAAACTAACAAAATTTGATGATTTTTAAGAAGCCGAGATATGGCTTCTTAAAAATCATCAAATTTTGTTAGTTTTAAAGCGCTCCCCTAATTGTTTTGCGTAGTGTACGAGGGTGGTTTGAAAAATCCGTGCAAAAATGAAAACTACTTAATTTTTCGGGATAAACTTTTTTTATTTTTCAACGTAGTCTCCTTTTAGGCTTATACACTTCGTCCAACGCTGCTCCAGTTTGTTGATCCCTTCCAAATAATAAGATTGGTCCAACTCTGCAAAATAGGCATTCGTTTCCGCAATCACCTCCTCGTTTGAATAAAATCTCTTTCCCCCCAGCCATTTCTTCATATTGGGGAACAAGTAGTAGTCCGAGGGAGCCAAATCTGGAGAATAGGGGGGATGCGGAACGAGTTGGAACCTTAATTCCATCAAATTTGCGGCTACAACTACAGATGAGTGAGCTGGTGCGTTGTCGTGATGGAAAAGGACTTTTTTGTGGGCCAATCGTGGACGTTTTTCTTGCAGCTCGGTTTTCAAACGGTCCAATAACGATGAATAATATGCACCTGTAATAGTTTTGCCCTTTTCCAAATAGTCGATGAGGATTATTCCTTGCGAATCCCAAAAGACAGTCGCCATAACTTTCCCGGCCGAAAGAACGGTCTTCGCCTTCTTTGGTGCAGACTCCCCGCTGGCAACCCATTATTTGGACTGTTCCTTGATCTCAGGCGTGTAGTGGTGTATCCATGTTTCCACAGTGACGAAACGACGCTTAAAGTCCTGTGGATTCCGCTGAAACAGCTGCAAACCGTCCTTGGAACACCTCACACGATTTCGTTTGTTGTCAACTGTGAGTAATCGCGGCACCCATCTTGCGGATAGCTTTTTCATGCCCAAATGTTGATGCAAAATATTATGTACCCGTTCACTCGAGATGCCCACAGCACTAGCAATCTCGCGCACCTTCACTCTTCTATCATCCATCATCATATCATGGATTTTATCAATGATTTCTGGAGTAGTGACCTCAATAGGGCGTCCAGAACGTTCAGCGTCACTTGTGCTCATATGGCCACTCCGAAAATTTTGAAACCACTTATAAACTGTTCTAATCGAAGGTGCAGATTGACCATAATGTTTATTAAGCTTCTCCTTAGTCTTCTGAGGCGATTTGCCTTTCATAAAGTAATGTTTTATCAACACACGAAATTCTCTTTCATCCATTTTTTGGAAATCACTCGACTTTCTCGATTCAAACGAACGCCAAACACAGAGAAATAGACCGATCTGGCTGAAACTTGGTGTGTGTTCTTCCAAGAGATGCTACTAACTAAAAATAACCTCGATACGCACCAGTGGTGCCATCTCTCTGACTTTGCACGGACTTTTCAAACCACCCTCGTATATAAGCATAAGTCGTCCAAAATACTTCAAAATCTCCTTATTCTGTTTGTAGCCTTAACTGCGTTTGAAAACTTCACTCGGATATACACCAGCACCGTCCTTTATTGCTTACTGAAAGTTGAACCAGGACAGAACGACGCTCATGTGTAACCAAATAAAGTTTCTGAACGTAGCTCTTGCAAATGCTCGGACATGATTCGGACTACAGACATGGGTACCAAATTCAAACTCGCACGCGGGCGCTTGAACGCTTAGCGGCGGCCCTGCTGATAAACTGTTATACATATTTACAAAAAATATTTACAAAAAAATTGTATCTTTGTAATTATTATATTTTTATCGAATATATATATATATATATATATATATATATATATAATGTCTCTAAAGACAGAAAAACATAGAATTCTATCACCAAGAAATAAAAATATAATTGTTCAAGGTGAATGGTTAACCGATGAACATATGGAACATTTTAACCATTTATTACAAAATTGTTCTGATTATAGACCTGTTGAAACATGGCGATTACAACTTCCTGATACGATTCAGTCTATGCCAATTGATAAAAAACATATACAAATATTACACAGTTCATCAGGTCCATCAGATGGACACTGGGTGTGTAGTTATTACGATACAAAAATATATTTATTTATGATTCGCTAAATAATAAAAAGTTGCACAAACATCATGAACAATTTTTAAAAAGATTTCCAACATATAATTTTGACAAAAAGTGTGTCAAGTTTCCTATTGTACAACATCAACCAAATAGTAACGATTGCGGTATTTTCGCAATAGCTTTTGCAATTTCGTTATTGTTTAATATTAAACCAGAAAAAGTGAAATATAATCATAGTTTAATGCGTTCTCATTTGATAAAAATTTTTGAATCTGGTATAATTGAGCATTTCCCTCAAGATCCACAATGTGGTATTCCTCAGAAAGTGCTTCCATTGGCAGTGTTGAAAGCAAGAGAGACTGAAGCAATTCGCGTCCGTATGATACGTCAATGTGAAACAAAACAACAGAAATTGAATCGATTAGAAAAAAGCCGTCAATATAAAGAAGTATATAGCAATCAGTTAAAAGGGCAAAGTATTACAAAAAGATTACAAACAACACTGAATAATATTCATGTTGAGCAATCTAATAGGTGTTCTCAAAATAATCTTTATATTAAAAATAATATCGATTTTAAAATTAATAATCGTAATAATTTATGCAGTAACGACAAAAAAAATAATATACAAATTTTCAATATAAACGAAGACTTTGAAAAAATATGTGTTACCAAATGTTCTCAACATGAAAATAATGTCCAATTAGAAGACACTAATCAAGAGAAAAAATTTCACCGAAATTTAGAAAATCGATGTATGAATGAACGGTTATGTTATATGCAGAATTTAGAAAATAAGCACACTAATAAAAAAAGACGCTATGAAGAGAATTTAGAAAAAGAATGTGCTAGAAAACGACACTGTTATAACAATAATATTGAAAATTGCAGTGAACATCGATATGAAGAGAACTTAGAAAATAATCGTGCTAAACGAAATGAGTAAAATTCAAAAGATATTTGTGTTAAAGAACAAAATCGATATAAGCGAGATTATATGAAACTACGTGCACAAAATCGTACACGTTCTAGAAACTCTCAACATGAACAAAAAAGCCAAAAAGGATTAGATCGTAAATGGCTTTATAATAAACGATATTATGGGAAAAATAAAAAATCTATACTTGCAATAAAAAATCACGATAGCGGGAAGAAAATTATTTAAAAATACGAAAAATTTGAGTCGAAAAACACCATAAAACTTCGTCATTCTTCAGAAATATTTATAAAAAATATTATTAAAAAACTCAGTATTAAAAGTCATATTGAGAGACGATTAAAAGCCGAAAAAATCGTACGATGGTGCATATATATTAGAAACAAATATATTCGCAATGTATACAGAATGTTAGCTTTAATTAAAAAGAAATCAGAAGTGAGTTTGACACTTGTCGCTGAATGTTCTACAAATGAAGAAAAAATACATACATTATGTGGCGATTCTAGACATACAGCATTATCCGAAAATTATTTTATTGATTCTATATACCATAATATAACTTCATCAAAACCTTTGAATACCTTAAAAGAAGAAATTCTGAATAAGTTACCATTAATAAAAAATGTAACTTCATCAAAACCTTTGGTAATAGATGGGAATGGACAAGTTGTGAATATATTACCGTTACAAGCAAAAAAATTACAATTACAAGCAAAAAAATCGTGGTTGTGCAATAGTTCATGTAAAATTGACAATTTTTTAATTGACCGTTATCAGAAATTCCTCGAAACTATCAATACTTGTACTTTAAAGAAGGTACCTAAATTTATACAAAATATTCATAAATGTACTATGAAAACTTCAAATGAAAAATTAGGTCATACGCGTAGCTGTCATATTGATTCAAAACTTTGTAAAGGAATGTTTTTTCCTATTCAATTATTATCGTCTCATTTTCCAAAAGTAAGAAATATTAAGCGTTTAATTTATCAAATGATAGCATTTTATCAAGAGATGAAAAATCTCGATAAGGCATTAACTCATGCTGATTTAAACACATTAAATAAAATTGTAACTTCTGCACAAGAAAAAGCAGATATGTACAAACATCAACAGACAGATACAATTCTGAGCGATGATGATATTATTTCTAAATATAATAATGCATTTAAGGCTTTAACTAAACGTTCAGCTGATACACCACGACATATTTGCGCATCATGTGAGAAATTGTGTTATAAAAAAAATCTATTTAAAGTTAATAGTATTCAAACACAAATAGACATTCAAATTTAGAGAGATTTAATGGCACATGTACAACAACAAAAAATTAATGCAGAATATATATGTAATTATTGTGCAGGCAAATTTCGTAAAGGCCTAATGCCTGCATATTGCATCTTGAATAATCTTTTTACAGATGTTGTGCCCGAAATAATATCATCTCTTAATACATTTGAAAAAATTCTTATACAGAGAGCTAAAGCATTTCAAACTATTCTCAAAATGGGAACTGTTATGAATAAAAAATTGCCTCAAAGGCAAATGATGCCAAAAGTTAAAGGTAGAACATTTCATTTACCGCTTCCATTACAAGAAACGATGAATAAATTATGTTCTACTACTGATCCAATAAACATTAATCACGAATTATATATCTTAATTAGAGGTGTTCCAACAAAATCAAAGATTATTTGGGAAGAGATAGTTAGTGTTAAAAAAGTATTTGACGCTTTAACGTGGTTAAAGCATAACAATGCTTTATACTCTGACATTATATTGCCAAATAATCACAATGAATTACGTTTGGAATTAAAAAATTTAGTATTCCAAATAGAAGAGACAGAAGAAAATAATACAGAAACAATATTGGACGACAAGTCTAAATTAAATAATTCAATAAAGAAGACGAAAAATGATATGGAAGATATGTTAGAAGATCAACAAAAAGCAATGTTAACTCAAATTACTGACGAAAATTATGGCTATTACGAACAATTTACTATCTATCCCTTATATGAAAAAAAAGCAAATAAAACTGCGACAAGTTTATATCAAATGTTAAAAATTCAAGATTTGCCTTTGGATAATCGTGAAAAATGTTTAGATTTAATGTGTTTTCCAGATATATACTCTTTTGGCATTAATGGACAACATGAGACTAGACAAGTCAAACTTTATGATCATGAATTTATTAAATGTCGTTTGACATCTAAACATCCGCAATACAGATTAAATCAACAATACTTATTTTATTTATTGAATGATGCAAATATGCGTCAATTAAGTCGTGGAATTTTTCATAAAATAAACGTAACTAATCCGCGAGTTCGTTATACAGCTGCAGAATATTTAGACGCAATGTCCAAAGAATTGTTGGAAACTAATCTGAGTACAATATTTTCAACACTTCGAAATACGGAGCAATATTGGCGTAGACCGAGAAGTGATTTAAATTGTATGACACAGCATTATGGACCTGCGACATGGTTTTTAACATTAAGTCCGAGTGAATGGTTATGGGAAGATTTAGGTGAATATATTCGTGAAGTAAATGGACGCTTCTTTATGCATTAGCACACTTATTGCTAGAAATCCTGTATCAGCATCCAGGTTTCTCGATAATAAATTTCGGGCAATGCTTGATTTTATTAACTCCCAAGATCATCCAATTGGAGAAGTAACGCACTATTTCTGGCGACGAGAATACCAAGGTAGAGGTATACAACATTTCTACTTATTAATTTGGATTAAAAATGCACCGATTTTCGGTGAATCTACTATGAAAGAAGTCTCCAAATTTATTTTACAACATATAAGCTGCAAAATGCCGGACAAAAATATTTCGCCATTATTATACAGGCGTGTTAATACGCATCAGCGACATATACATAACGATTATTGTCTTCGCTCTAAAAAAAGTAGGACGTAAAGTTATTCGTCGGTGTCGTTTTGGATTTCCTCGTCCCGTTACTGAAACTTTGAATATGAGAGATGTGGCAACTTCAATAGCAGGTAGAAAACAATAGAAACATTAAAGTAGGCTTTACGATCTTCCTCGAATGGATAATGAAGTTAATATAAATGATTATAATCCTGTTCTTCTTACTGCATGGGAAGGTAATATGGATATACAATTTATTGATGAAAAATCATCGTTACTTACTTGGTACATACTAAATATATGAATAAAGCGGGAAAAAGTGAGTTGTCTGATGCTATCCTTAGTAAGACTAATAATAATAATAATAAATCACTAGCGAGTTATCTTTGGAATATTGCTTTGCGATTTACGAATAATAGAGAATGTGGAGCTTTGGAAGCTGCTGATACATTGTTAGGTATTCCTTTGTATGGAACTGATCGAAATACAACTTTCAAGTGGTTAGATGTTAACCAAATACGATATAGAAAATTAAAAAGTCGGAAACAAATAGAAGCTCTTGATGCTGATTCTACAGATATATTTTATCCATCTTTAATAGATAATCATTATCCATATAGACCGTATGAACTAGAAAATGTCTTTTTATGAATTTGCACAATGGTATGATATCTCGAAAATCAAACCGAAAAATAAGAATACTGAATATTATAAAATAGGTAAAGATAGGTAAAATAGGTAAAGGTAAGAAAATTATTTATTTTCGTTATTGCTTATGTTTATACCATGAAGAAAATTAGAGGATCTTAGAAATGAATGCGATACTTATGCCGAGTCGTTTCACAAAATAAAACTGCATTTTGTAGAAGCATTGTAATATCATAAAAAATTAGAAGAATTGCAAAAAGCATTTGAAACTGCAAAACAGTTAGTTCAGTAATATCTAGACGATTTACAAAAACAGCAGTCTCAGGATGATCCTGAAAATGCGATAGGTGTTCAAAATATAGAGGCTGGTGAAGCAATGCAAGATTTCAAAGATCTTGGTGATAAAGTAATTCGAGAAATTGATGTATCTGAAATGATAGCAAAATTAAATACGGATCAAAAACGAGTATTCGATAAAGTTATCAATACTGTAGAATCAGATAACTCGATTTTACGATTATATGTTAGTGGAGAAGGTGGTACTGGAAAAAGTTTCTTAATCAAAATTATTAAATGCTGGATAAAACAAAATCTCAACAAAGATACTGCTGTAGCAGCACCTACTGGTATAGCAGCATTTAATATAGATGGTTTGACAGTTCATAGATTGTTTCAATTACCCGTTGAACATGGTCATACTCCTAAGTATAAACAATTATCTGATCATGTATTGAAAGTTTTACGAGCAGATCTTAAAGATGCTATTCTTTTTGTAATTGATGAAGTGTCAATGATATCTAATTTAACTTTAATGTACATACATCTTCGATTGTCTGAAATATTTGACTCTAATGATTGCGATGATGGTTGGTTTGGTCAAAAACACATTCTTTTATTTGGAGACTTGCTTCAATTACTTCCTGTATATGAAGATTCTATTTTTGTACAGTTATTAAATGAAAAAATTGCTAAATATCTTGGTTCTTTAAATGCTATTAATTTATGGACTACATTATTCGACTACGATGAATTGACAATCAATATGCGCCAGAAAGGAGATGATTTTTACTGTGAGTTATTATCGAGAATTCGTATTGGTTTAGTGACAAATTCTGACTGTAAAATTCTGGAGAGTAAAAAAATACTTTTTAAAAGTGATTCTTTCGAATCTAGATTAAATAAATTATGTGATTTTATTAACAGTTTACCATCAGACACTGTTTATTTATTACCTACTTGTCATATGTGTGATGTTCTTAATGATGCAATGTTAAGTCGCATTGTTTCCAAAGAAATATTATTAATTGCTGAAGATACCATTGGAATGTGTTCTATATGTAAAAAAGAAAGTATTAAAAGTATTGTCAAATAACGATGGTGATAATTCTAAAACAGCTGGACTTTCAAAACAAATCGTAATTAAAATTGGAGCAAAAGTTATGATTCGACGTAATATCGATGCTAGTTTGGGTCTTGTAAATGGTACAATTGTTAAAGTGATTTCAGTTATACAAGATACGTCTACTAATGATGTAGAAAAGATTAAACTTCTTTTACCATCAGGTTCAGAATATGAAATTGAAAGAGTATGTGTTAAATTTCAGGTGATGGATAGAGCGTATGTTATCAGAAAACAATTTCCATTATCTTTAAGTTACGGCATCACTATTCATAAAAGCCAAGGATTGAGTTGCAAAGTGCTATTATGGATATTGGCAACTCTATATTTAGTTGTGGCTAAATTTATGTTTCTTTGTCGCGAGTAACATCTCTAGAAGGATTACATTTAATTAACTACGATCCTTCAGCGGTAATAGCTAATGAAAAAGCTATTATTGAATATAATCGTCTAAAACAGATACACAATCCAAAATCAGAAATGATTACTGTGTCAAAAGAACGCTATCGTAAAATGAAAGATATTCTATAGGCGTTACCAAAAGTAGTTGCTTCTATTCAAAAATCAAGTTCAGATCAAATAATTCAACAAAGTACTGCTTGGGTCATACATGGTTTTCAGAATACAGAAGTTTCATGTTATACAAATACAGTGTTGCAATGTTTATTACATTTAAATGTTATTAGGCAACAGTTGATTAATTGCGATAAAACAGATGTTTTACGTATATTAATGCATCGATATGAAAATGGAATGTCTAATCTAAATACATATGCAATACGGCAATATTTAGGAGAATATTTTTCGCGTATCATAAAACGAAATGCGTATGATTTTCTTACGGCACTTTGTGAAAAATATGATTGTATAAGAAATTTGATACAACATCAAATAACATCTACTAAGCGATGCAAAACATGTGGTAATACAAAAATTATTGTCAATAATAATAATGCTATTTCGATTTCTCTTGATAATTTAAAGAAGAAAAGTTATAATCTTAATGATTTATTAAATGCTACGTTTTTACATTGGTGTCAGTCACACAATGAATCATGTGAATATTGTACTGAAAATGATATAATATTTAAAAATGAAATAACATTAACAAGAGAAATTGTTGTTATTCGTTTTATAATATTTTTATCACAAGATGATAAATTAATAAAAGCAGCACACAAATTTAACTTATGTACTGTCCCAGCAACTAAAGTATTAATAGCAGGACAATTGTATAAGACAATGAATAATATACTTCATCATGGTTCATGTATCGATGAAGGTCATTATGTAAGTATATGTAGAGAAGGAATATCTAATAATTGGATTGAAATTGATGATGCGCAAGTTAAAAAAAGACAATGGCCTAGAGGTGCTAAAGATGTTTGTATAATATTTTTACAAAAGATGGCTAATAAATAATACATCTTGAATGATAAAAGATAATGATTATATTTGTGATTAATATTTAATCATTTAATAATTGTATTTTGATCAATCCCATATAAGAGAATGTATCATAATGTATTTGCAATATTGTAAATTATATTCTATATTCTATATTTTATATTCATTAACTGCGAAAAAATATTTAGATAAATCGTTAATAATCTGTCTTTATTACTTTTATTAAAAATAGAATTATATAATTTGCTTCTTCTGTTTTATTTACATATTTAATAACGAACCAGATAAGCAGCAACGATTATCCATCAATATACCAGAAGCATTGATTGCGAATAATAATTGTATGAAAATAAATATATTTCTAATGACATTGATAATTACTCGTTATTTTTAGAATATGGAATATTTAGAATAAGAATATTTAGAATAAGAATAAAAGAAATTTGAAAGATATTCATAGTAAGCAAAGAGGACCGTCGTATTTCCATAAAATATGATGGGGGTGGTGGCGGGTACTTTGCTTATTTATTATAAAAATATTTAACGCATATTACAAAAAAAAAATATAATCCCTAAAAATTTATCTTTTCAAAAAAAGTTAACATACTACAAAAAAGAATGATATAATCCCTAAAAACTTACCTTTTCAAAAAAGGTACAAAAAAGGCGTCAAGTACACGCGCACCAGTGAAAAATTACCCATTGCAAATCTATATAGAATCGTACATTGCAAACCCATATAGAATCGTACCAATGAAAAATTATTCATTGCAAACCCATGTGTGTGTGTGTGTGTGTGTAGAATCATAATTGCAAATATATGTAAAATTATACCAGTGAAAAATTACTCTTTGCAAACCCATGTAGAATCGTATGATAATTACTCATTGCAAATCTATATAGAATCGTATATAATTATAGATCTCGCTTCATGCTGCAAGTTGCAAACCCATGTAGAATCGTACTAACTAAAAAAAATTATTTTTACCAAAAAGTTGTATAAAATATTTGTTTTAATTTAATATATATGTTAAATATCACTGTTATCAATTTAAAATTGCACATGCATATTAAAAAAAGAAAAGTAGAACTCATTTGATCAAGTATAATTATTATAAAAATATTGAAAAACTTTATTTATTCTTATTTTATAAAGCTATAAAATTTATTAAACTTATTTACTAAAATAAGAAAAACAGAAAAGTCAAAATAATATTAATTTGATTTATTGACCAACTATGTATTCTAATTTGGTCAATATGACGTCAAATTGACATCATTTAGACTTTTCTGTTCTCCTTGTGAATTTGTCTCATCTTTTAAAAAGACACATACTACTGTAGGGTGCATTTTATTAATCGAAAACTTAAGTATAATGATCACAGAACGTAATTATGAAGCGAACACGTGCGTCTTTTTTCTTTTACTACTGTCCTTCCTTCCTTTCTTCCCTCTCTCACCATCGACCACGGTGCTATCTATTCCACGCGCGCAATTCGAAATAGCATTACTTCTACCCGCTTTCTACTACAGATTCGGCCGTTCCTGACAATAGGCCGCCTCGGCCGTCTTATCGCTACTATTCGCTTTCCTCATCATTCGTCTCTACATCGTTCTCAGCCGAGTCGCTCCCTTTTACATTCTCGCGCCACGGCTTCATGTTATCTGCTTCCCATGTTCCTTGATAAGGCCTCTGGGATATTTGGCATCCCTCTACATCCGCTACTACATACCGGTCATTTCTCAATTTTCGCACAACCCTATAAGGACCTCTATACGCTGGAGCTAGTTTACCTCCCGTTTCAAAGTTTTTTACTACAACTAAGTCACCTTCCGCGTATTCTTTTGTTTTCTTTCGTTTTTGTTCACATAATTTTCGTTATAATCGCTCGCTTTCTCTATTTTTTTAGCCGCTCTAGTTCGCATTTGTATCAAGTCTCTCTCTTCCGGTTCTCTTTGTTCTTCTACATATTCTTTTAGCGCATCATGTACATATCCGCGTTGCGATACTCCAAACAACAATCTACTCGGTGTTTCACCCGTCTCTCGGTTTATGGTGTTATTCATCGCAAATTCGATTTCATCTAATGATTTATGCCACTCTTTACCATATAGCTTGCCTAGCGCCGGAGCTAAAATGCGATTGTATCGCTTTACTTGCCCGTTTGCTTGTGGTGAAGCGGTCGCGATTTTAATATGCTTTACGTTACATTCTTTCATAAATTCCTCGAATTCACTGGATGTGAAGCTAGTTCCTCTATCCGATATCAAAATTTTGGGCTTACTATAATACGCGCACTGAAATAATCCTTCAGACATCTGATTGTTTCGCGCGAAGCTGTTGTTTTTGTCGCGTATAATTTTACAAATTTCGTGAACGCGTCTACAATCAATAACACGTGTTTTTTTGACGCATTCGCTCTATCCACCGGACCAAAATGGTCGACGTGCACCATGTTAAACGGTACGTTTTCTTTGGGAATTTTATGCAGAAAGCCTTCAGCTTTTCCTGACGTTCTCGAGAAGGTAATGCACTTCGTACAGTTTTTTATATGATCGCGAATTTTATCTTTCATATTTGGGAACCAATATGCCTCTTGCAATAATGCTAAGGTTTTATCTGCTCCGAAATGTCCGAAATCATTGTGGTATTTATGCAATAGATCTTGTTCCATTGCTCACGGAACGAAAAATAAGATTTGCTTATTCTTCTTACGGTACACGATTCCGTTTCTCATTTCATACATTTTATTCTGCGTTGTCTCTAATCGCGCTCTTATATCTTCGATAGTTGGATCTTGTTTCTGACACACGGCTAATTCGAACTCGAACGTATTTGGCTCGATTACTAGTATACTATCCACCCTGCTTAACGCATCTACGTGTTGCATTCTTTTGCCCGGTCTATGTTCCGTTTTATAATCATAGTTTTGAAGCTCTAGTGTCCAACGCGCAATCCTCGGATTTATCTCTTTCTTATTGAGCGTCATGACTAACGCGTTGCAGTCAGTTATTATTTTGAACGGAATACCCTGTAAATATACACGAAACCTCCTCAATGCATATATGATCACTATTGTTTCTAGTTCGTAGCTATGATAGCGTGATTCTACTTCTGTCATTCTTTTAGAAAAGTAAAATATTGGATGTAATTTTTGATCCGCTTTCCGTTGCAACAACACTGCGCCATATCCCCGCGCACTCGCGTCACAATGTAATTCCGTCTCGTCAGTCGGACTGTATATAGATAAAATAGGTTTCAAAGTTAGCTTGTCTTTTAATTGTTCGAACGCTTCTCTTTGTTTAGGACCGAATTGAAAAGTCGCGTCTTTTTTAACTAGGTCATATAAAGGTCCAGCAATTAACGAAAAATCTTTGATAAACTTTCTAAAGTATGATGACAAATCTAACTTTGCACATCTCGAGTACATGTAGGCATTGGAAAGTTTTTTATTGCCGCTATTCCTGCATTGTTTGGCTGTATACCGCTATTCGAAATCATATATCCTAGAAATTCAATTTTTTCGTACATGAATTTATATTTATTTTGCCGCAGTTCCAACTTGTTTTCTACGAAAACCTCAAAAACACGATCAAGCGCTTCCATATGTTCTTCAACAGTCTCGGTCGCTATCAGGAAATCATCTATGTATACTAAAATCAATCCATCTCTAATTAATGGTTCAAAAATCTCATTGACATACCGCTGAAACCGCGCAGATGCATTTTTGAGCCCAAAGGGCATCTTTACGTATTCGAATTGGCCAAATGGCGTAATAAATGCTGTATATTTTATACTATCTTCGTGTACGCTCACTTGATGAAATCCTTCCTTCAAATCTAATGATGTGAAATAATGTTTTCCTTCTAGCGCCTCGACATGTTCTTCAATTATCGGTAATGGATAATTTTCTCGCGCCGTAACCTTATTCAATGTACGAAAATCTATACATAACCGCGTGCTTCCATCTTTCTTTTGTACTAGTACAGTTCTTGACGCATACTCGGATACGCTAGGACGGATTATGCCTCTCTCTAATAAATCTACTATTGCACGTAGTTTACTTTTCTCACCTACCGTTAATCTACTAGACGCGTGATGAAACGGTTGTTTATCCTTTATGTTTAGCTTTAATTCTGCTTTCATCTTTGGTTCCTTAGGCTTCTCCGCTTGCAAATATTTCATTTGAAAGGAGGATGGGTAAAATCATCGGATTTTGGCCCAAGCGATAGAACTTTTGTTATGCATGTTTTCTTATATTTTTGGATCTGCTGAATTCAAATCAAACGTTATTTTCAAGGTACACCAATGGGAAAATATTGAAAATCGCATTTAAATTGCAGATCTGCTCTTAGCATGACCCAAGATCAATGAAGTGAACGTGGCGGCTATCTCATCTTGTGTGTGTGTGTGTGTGTGTGTGTGTTAAAAGTCAAGCATTACAAAAAATATTGTATGTGGCATGTGCGGAAGACAACGAATTACGTCGCGCGTGAAGTTGTCGCATTCGCCTCAGCTTATGATACAGATACATTCACACTCGTACTCGTGCCTTCGGCTTGTGCTACAACTTCACGCGCGACATAATTCATTGTTTTCCACACTTGCCACACAAGATACTATTGGGATATTTCAGAAAAAATTAGTTTTATTCTCACATTTAGACTGACTTACAGTCAAATTCGGCTCTATTAAAAAAAAAAATTATTTTTATTAGAGCGCTTAGATTTATCTTTTCATATTTTCCGGCAATAATCACTCCGGCGCGGTGTTATAATATATTTCTTCATTTTTTTATTGATTGGAATGGATAAGATTGTAACATTTGTGGCGTGAGCTTAGCTAAAAAAGCAAGATCATCATATCGTCATGTAAGTGATAATATGTTTGAATACGTAATATGTTACAGAAAATCTCATCGTGACCAAACTCAAGCTGTTCAAAAGCACAATTCCAAATAAGTACGACGAAGGGTCATGCTAAGAGGAGAACTTCAATTTAAATGCGATTTTCAATATTTTCCCATCGGTGCACCTTGAAAATAACGTTTGATTTGAATTCAACACATCCAAAAATATAAGAAAACATGCATAAAAAAGGTTCCATCGCTTGGGCCAAAATCCGGTGATTTTACCCATCCTCCTTTTCCTATGACTCGACACTTTACCGCGTACGGCAAATCTGGATTTATGTCTAACCTATCAACCTCACTACTTACTACCTCGCTCACGTCGATACTTAATATTTCGTTCGCTGTACTTTTGACTTCGCATTCGCGCGATTGCTTAATTATCGTCAGGCCTAACTTTTTCAACGCGTCTCTACCTAACAACGCATCGCAGTTCATTGTATGTTCCGGCACAATACGTAGTGTCACGTCCTCTGCTATCGCATTCTCAACACAAATTTTCGCTCTTATAACACCTTGAACTTCTAGCGCGGACCCGTTTATGCCTTCGTAATGCTCACTTTTTACTCGTATTATTAAGCTTGGAAGAACAAATCTCGCCTTAATTAAGCTAACCGGACATGCTGTATCTAATTGCGAATCCGCGATAAGTCTACATTCTAATTTGTCCGCACTTATTTGCACTTCCGCTCGCCTGCGGTATTCGTTTTCACATTCATGCGGCACAATCACGTTGGAAATCTCTCCTTGGGATTCCTTCGGATTCGTTGCTGCCGCTGCCACAGCCGTCGTCTGTTTCTTCTTGCAGTCTCGCATCAGATGATCCGTTGATCCACACTCGTAGCAGGAACCTCGTTCTCTTTTAGCCTTGTCACAATTTTTGGCAATATGTCCCTCCTTATTGCAATTGTAACATTTGCTCTCTCGTCGCTGCTCCACCTCCTTGGATTTTGATGGCGTTTTTTCTTCCACCTTGTCTCTCGACCTCTCTCCGTAACGTCCTTGCCGATTTTTGTTCTCTGGGCGTAACTTGACCTGCTCAAACGCTCTTAATAGGTCCTCTTTCGTCTCGAAGCGATGCATGCGTGCTTGATTGCGAAGAGGAATCTCCGGGATTCCATCGATAACACAATCGATTAATTCGTCATCGTCATGGATAGTTTGCTTGCCAATATTACCTTATCATAATAGTAGTCGCTGAAAGATTCGTCGTTACGCCAGCCTCTCTTCTCGAATTTCCGTCGCAGTTCGATTTTCGCCGGACGATGGTCGAACATCTTTTTCATATGATCAATCAACTCAGCCACCGGTATCTCTAAATGTTCTGGCTTTGCGTGGAACCATTTTAAAGCTTTCTGTTTTAATTTCATACCAATTAAGATGCGTGTGTGATTATCGTCTAGATTATATGTGACACGAACAAGTTCTAGTTGCTTCCGCTAGTTACCAAAAGTGTCTTCTGCTCCCGAAAATTCACTAACAAGTAAACCTACGGAAGTGTCACTCACCGATTTTAATGAAACTTTGCACATTTGTAGAACTATGAAAAATATTCGATACGTATTTTTTTTTATCGGCCAAGGTTCGCTCTGAAGGGTTGAAACGACAAGGGTTGGATTTTATGCACCAGGTGGAATAAGTTGAATATTTCAAGACATTAAATAAGTGTAGGGGTTTTTTGGGGTCGCCGAAACTGAATCTGATGTTAAAATTATGAAAATCAAAATGGCCGACCCAATATGGCCTCCAGGTACATAAAAAAAGTGTTCAGTTCGGCCTTGTAGGGTATGTTGTACCAAATATTTTCACCATGTACCAAAGTTTTATATGCATGAATGTAACTGCTGATATACATAGTGCAGCTTACGTTGGTAACATTGTTTCTGCGTAAAATTTCGAAATCAGAATTTTGATTAGCGATATCAAAAACCTTGAGAAACACCGAAATTCAAATTTAACATTTTTTACAATATTTACATACCCTACAAGGCCGAACTGAACACTTTTTTTATGTACCTGGAGGCCATATTGGGTCGGCCATTTTGATTTCCATAATTTTAACATCAGATTCAGTTTCGGCGGCCCCAAAAAACCTCTATACTTATTTAATGTCTTGAAATATTCAACTTATTCCATCTGGTGCATAAAATCCAACCCTTGTCGTTTCAACCCTTCAGAGCGAACCTTGGCCGATAAAAAAAGATACGTATTGAATATTTTTCATAGTTCTACAAATGTGCAAAGTTTCATTAAAATCGGTGAGTGACACTTCTGTAGGTTTACTTGTAAGTAATTCCCCTAGGGCCGTAATGGAGGGACGCGGCGTGGTAACAGCACCAACAGCGCCATTGTTTCCCGGAATGACCGCCGGCACGTTTCTTGCCGTTCTGTTTCTTTCCAGACGCAATTCCTCAAGCTGTCGTCTCATAAGCTCGTTTTCATGTCTCATACGCTCTAGGTCTCTCGATAAGCCGGTCACTAAACTTCCGAGTCGATCGCTCTATCCCACTGCTGCGTCTTCCTCGTCCTCCTCGTTGTCTGTCTGTTGGTCTCTCTCGATTTCTTCCATGGCTATCTTCCTCGCGATGTCTTTCCAGGCACCGCCCGGATCGTGCGCATTTAGCCTTTTTATTAATGTGGCTTTGTCGCCTGTTTGTGATAATTCCAATCGCCGTAACGTTGCTTTCAAGTGCATCACCTTAAATTGCTCGTCCGCCATGTTCACACGACTTTTCGACAATGCTGCGAGTAATTATTTTGTCTTACTGTATCGACTCACGATTTCACACTTCTTCGTCACTTTGACCGATCGTTAGCCCGATAGTTCTATCCCATTTCTGAATTTGTAAGGTGCTTTTTATTAATCGAAAACTTAAGTATAATGATCACAGAACGTAATTATGAAGCGAACACGTGCGTCCTTTTTCTTTTACTACTGTCCTTCCTTCCTTTCTTCCCTCTCACACCATCGACCACGGTGCCATCTATTCCACGCGCGCAATTCGAAATAGCACTACTTCTACCCGCTTTCTACTACACTACAGTTAATTTAATGTAATTATAATACAAAATATGAAAAATTAATTGCAATTATATATAAAAACAATTTTTTGTTTAAATTATTATAGTATCCTAAGAATGAACAATTATTAATAAAAAAAAACTTTTAAAGCTTTTGGTTTCTTATTGATAATGAGTTATAATATTTTAAAAGCGAAATACTATATTTAAATTTGTATTTATATTTATTTATATTTATACATGTATATTTATATTAACGCTGATTTTTGCTTGTTCTATAATATATACTTTGCAAAATAATTAAGGGATTAAGACAAATTGTCTAAAAGATAGGCAAATTTCAACAGCTTTCACAAAGTAAGATACAAATTTTTTATTTCTTTAAGTTTG
Organism: Prenolepis imparis; assembly: GCF_030444845.1. Classification (NCBI taxonomy): domain Eukaryota; kingdom Metazoa; phylum Arthropoda; class Insecta; order Hymenoptera; family Formicidae; genus Prenolepis; species Prenolepis imparis. The sequence continues at coordinate 120,987 of NW_028141174.1, forward strand.
TCGTTTTCTATATGTAAAAAATATCAGAATTGAAGAAAGTGGAAAACAGTTCAACCTTGACCTTTCAAAAGTAGAGATTTCAAGCTTTAAAATTTTTCTTTTAATTTAAACTCCCATTTTTTAAAACAAAGACACAGCTATTTAAAATTTGCCTATTTTTAGACAATTTTTCTTGATTCTTTAATTATTTTGTGGAGTGTATATAATACAATTGTATTATTATTTATTACTAATTATTTTTAATTAAATTATATAATAGCGAAATTATTGGCTACGTGGATGGCAGTAGTGATAGTATGAGAGTTCTAAATCAGTGGCAATGAGGGAGGATGAGGGGCGAGGGGAACCTTTGGCGAGGGGGAATGACGTCACGCGGGGAGGGGACTAACCTAACTTAACCTTGATTATCCTAACCTAACCTAACTTTGATTATCGTCGATTGTCGAACGAACCGCATGTCGTGGTAGTGGTCCGCGAGGGGTCCGCGGGGAGGGGGAAGGGTCCGCGATGTACCGCGAGGGGTCCGCGGTGAGGGGGAAGCGACTGCGATTACGGTGCGGGGTCCGCGGGGAGGGGGAGGCGTTTGCTAGAGTCCGCGGGGAGGGGGAGGCGTCCGCGATTTAGGTGCCGGGTCCACGAGGGGTGCGCGGGGAGGGGATCCGCGAAAGACCGCGTGAAGCTTTGCGGGCGAGGGGTCCGCGGGGAGAGAGGAATGCGAAGGAGAGCGCGAGGCGCACGTGAGAGAGATGTCGCGAGAGAGGCGTTCGCGAAAGAGAGATAGCGGTTGCGAGATGATGCAACGAAAGAGAGCGCGAGGTGTTGCAGCGAGGCGTATATGCAAGAGCGAGAGAGATAGCGGTCGCGATATAGTGCGAGATGGAGAGGTAGCGAGATGACGCGAAGGAGAGCGCGAGGCGCACGCGAGCGAGATATCGCAAGAGAGGCGTATATGCAAGAGCGAGAGAGATAGCGGTCGCGAGATGATGCAGCGAAGGAGAGCGCGAGGAGATGACGCGAAGGAGAGAGAGATAGCGCAAGGAATTTTAAATAAATACATTTTTTTTAATATTAATATTTTTTAATTAATATATGTATATATGTGTATACACGTGTGACGTGTGTGTGTGTGTGTGTGTGTAAGATTATATAATAAAAAATATATGATTATTAATATGATATAAAATATGAATATATAATACAGAATATAGGAATATAATGAATATAAGAATATGGGCGCCTGCGAGGTGGTAAGGTGGTCGGGTGGTGGCAGCCGGGTGGGACTCCTACATAACAGAAAATTTTTTATTAAATATATTATTTATTTTATGAATCATTTTATTATTTTAATAATTTATAATTGAAAAGAAATACTTACTAGGCCCATAATGGCTCCGGGACATGTTCGGGAGGATACGGTTCCTCACCGAACAATTTGCGTAGGCAGCACACATCGTCCCATTCACCGTAAGGAACCTCTTCCTCTATGTCGCCCCACAACTGGTCATTTTAATAGCGGTTATATTCCCGCCCTATTCGCACCCACCTAATATGGACCTCACGCTCCGACTCATACCACAAGTCGTGATACATGGGTCAATCGTCACGAAATATCATATCGACCCACCTGGTCCGATCGTCATGGTGCAATATGTCTTCGAAATTCATTTTTTAAAACTGTTTTACACTTTTTCACGCTTTGACACGTCAAATGCTAAAAACTTTATGACGAACATCGCGGATACAGACCCGCTCTTGGTAGAAAAAGTAGGGACACATATAATATAACATTTGATAAAAAGACAAAAGTATGGGATGACATATAATATTTGATAAAAAGACAAAAGTCAGCACACACAGATAAGAAAACAAAAAGCATGTTCACAGATCATGAGAAAACTAAACTTAATGTTTCCATACAACGAATACGCAAATCAAGTTCGAACCTCAATCGAACGTCAATCGAATGTCAATCGAATCACGTTCGAACCTTGATCGAACCGCAATCGAACATCAATCAAACCTCGATCGAACATCAATCAACCACCTTCGAACATCAATCGAACCACGTTCGTACCTCGATCAACCCCCTTCGAACCTCGATCGAACATCAATCAACCACCTTTCAACATCGATCGAACATCAATCAACCCCATTCAAACCTCGATCGATTACATTTAAAAATTATAACATAAGAATGATGTCGCATACTGAAATTAATACGAGCACGTGCGGACATATAATACTTGTATGGTATGAGGAAAATGAGAGAACAAAGAGAATATTATTTTAATATTAATTTATTCAAAAAAAGGGTGTGGTGATTCATTGCGATGATTCAACCACCAATTAAATGTTTTAAATACATTTTGCAAAGCACAATTTTTTACATGTTTTTCACAACGTAGGCTATATGTAGGATCTAATTCGCTTAAGGCAGGAATATCTTCATAGTTTGCATCCAAGATCTCAATAGTGAAACCGTTTCTCGCATCGTCCAATATATCGGTCAACCATTCTTGCTTTTCAAGTCCTTTTACGTACACGAGAGAGGATCTCTTCTTCTTCTTCATGTACTCCGCCAGCGATAGCTGTAATCAAACGCTGAGCCATGCTATATGGAACGTTTCCATCTTCCCATTGCAGTTTATGGTGATTTCAGATCAACCATGTGGCTTGACGTCTTTCAGATTGTGTGAGCACACGCCATGTTACGGGACATGCGAAAAAATAATGTGAAACAATGAATCCTCTTCTCAGAATCACCGCTTCCTTCACGATAATTCGTTTATTGAGAATAAATCCTTGCAGATCCACAAACGTTGGTACAACCATTTTGTTGCAAGAATGTTGGACAACTGACGTCGATTGTTAAAAATCTCAATCATTTATATTACATCGGAGGAGGGTATAATTGCTGATTAAGTAATTTTACGAACTATGTTGGTCAACGGACAATATTCGACAACACGATCGTGCAAGATGAGACAATAGGCTGTAGTATTTGCTGGTACATCTTCCTTACATTCAAACTCTATTCTCACGTCCACGGTAGAATTTTTGACAAATTCATTTTGTCGCGAGCAATCAATAACTGCTAGAGGATCGCAATGTAGAAATTTTGCGATAGTTAGTACATTCTCAATATCACACCCATAATAAGATTTGCGAAAACGAGAGTACATATCAAATAAGAGGGCGAATCTATTTTTTTCAAAATCTAAATTTAAATCATCGTAGGGATAAGATTCCGAATTTAGATAGAGCTTAACATTGGTTAATTTACAATGATCGAATACAGTAACATCTTTTGTCATAATATTTTTTCTACCAGTCTGCAGTGCAAAGATCACATATCGCGGCTTTTCCAGCTGAGAAGCAGTTTTCACAGTCCACGAATGCTTGGTTGTACTATGTAGCAGAGAAAATTCGTATAGATCCCAAGCGCGAAAACTCATGTTTAAGAATCGCCCGTTTTCCAATGCTCGTAGCAAGGACAGTTTATTGACCTCATTCAATAGTACATGGGGCATACGCCATTGTATCTTGAGTAATTCAATAGCAGCTTCCGCAGGTCTATACAGACAATTGTTGTCGTTGCGCGAACGTATCAAAATTAATTCGTGGCGAGCATTAATCACAACTCGCTTGTAATCTTCACAAAATCCCAACAGCATGTTGAGCGGCACGCAGAAATTGAACATACAAATTTCGTTACACTATCCATTATGTGTCATATCCCATCCAGCATTCTTCAAGATTTTACTTCTCTCGGTTGTTAAAGAAACATAATTTTTTATCGTTGAAGTTATTCCAACGTTTCTGTTGCGATCAATCTCCACACCATCGAGCTCATATCGAATTTCATCAAACATGAACGCAACACAATTATTTGTTAATATCATCATTTCATTTGCATCTATTTTAGATATCATCAACTTTCCCTCAACATACAAAAAGCTTTCACACGGCAACGTGTACAAATCCTGGTGGTGTATAGGTATCCGTATCTCGTCGCTATGTCCAAGCGATGTGTTGGCATATGGATTGTATGTATATGTCTCAACCTTGACGATACGATCATCAAAAACTGGCTCACCACCAATATTCAAAATGTCAATCATCTTTTCGTACGATGAATCTCAATGATTTTAAAAATTCACGATTCAATGCGCTGAGTTTCTTTTTAGTGTAACGAGATCTCTGATTATTATTGCTCACTGCCGTCGCCGCAGCTGCTCTCGCAAAAGTATTGTCCCTCGTGATGTTCCTCGTAAAATTATTGTCTCTCACGTGCTCCGTATCATTCAGCACAAGCATCACACGCTAATTTTGTCGACGTACGTGCAATCTTACAGTAATTTCCTCTCCTCGAAAATCCAACAATCCTTCTTGATCAACAATACATATCGTTAAATCAGTAATGACGATCGGGAGATAAATGATCTGTGCAGGCGTTTCCGATATCTTATATCCTGGCGGTACACTCGGTGAAAATTCATGTATCGTGTGTACGCGCTTGTCATTACTGTATGCACCAGTGGTGACGCTACATTCTATACGAATAATATTCACACTAATAATATTTATAGGTAAATCCGAATCATGCCATTTTTGAGGTTGCAATATACGATTCGACGAGAATCCCAATAGCGATCCTATATTGTATGGTTTATTAAAGTTTATTCTATAGATGCATTTGATTTCGCTCTTTAGAGTATTATGATTGGCGCGAAGCACTATTGCATCTTCATTCTGCTCTTTATTGGAAGGATATTGTGAAATTGCACGTCTCAGATACCCATCTATAGCTTGTAATTCGTATGATCCCTCGGGTATCGTAATTTCCTTGTCATCGTTATCAAAGTAAAATTTATTATTCTTAGAATTCACATTCGGTATCGTATGATAAGTTTCAAAGTCTGTTAAACCGAGCTCGTAATCACCATCAGATAAATCTATAGTTGGAAAGTAGCTTACAGCGAGAACACTACTTTTGCCAGTCAACGTTAGTGTTAGCGACATGTTGTCAAACTGAATTGTGATGATGGATTGACAGGCTTTATATCAGTCGTTTGAAGAAATTTTAGACACAATTGTCCACAATTATTCAATTATAATTTTGATAGGATGTGTGATTGTATTCTATTTTCGTAACGTTTAAATATTGTACCAATTCTTTGGGTGGTCGTAGATTACCAAAACTATTGTAATATATTGATCGATTTCCCCTCTTTACATATGCTACCCAATGAGTACCGAGACCATCAACGTCATCCAAATTGATGATACCGCTCTCATTTTGTTGTATATCGCTTATCGGTAAATTATTGCGCATGAAAACACCTCTAAAGAATGGTATACGCATACGTCTTGCCAGTTGTTCTAATTGCTCATTAGTTGTTACACCCACAGGCATTTTTAACGTTCTTTTTTCTTAGTTGAGAATCCCTGTCCACGCTTGTATGGAGCGAGATATACTCCACGACCTTCCATAGCGCGATTATGACGCTGCATTTCTTCAAGCTGACGTTGCACAGCCTAGCTATCATTCACAGCCTTTGCGACTCCCGCTGCTCCACAGGCCAACGAACCGAGAACTCCCAACAATGGTAAAATTGGCAAGATACCACCACGCTTCGCCATAGGCAGTATTCGTTTCTTCTTCTTTTTCAAAGATTTTTGCACCTTCATCCCCATACCGAATTTTGTCTTTGCTTTCATAGTTGCCCAAACAGTCGTAGCGGCTGCTCTTTCACCAAGAGTCGAATCTCTCGCAGTAATACGTTTTCGCGCTTTCGCAGCGAGTATATTATCAGCAACGTGTCGTTCTCTGAGGGCGTTGCTTCGAGAATACGCAATGTCGTGCTCGCGACACGCGGCATCCAATGGATTAATACCTCGATCATCTCTAGCCAATCGCTTTTCCAAATGAGTCCCCGGACCGCAAAACTGATAGCCGGGGATATGGAATTCGATCGGAAGTGCGTTTATCGCGCGATTAAAGAGATCACTACCTATTTTCGTTGACATTAGCTGCAATTCTTTATCATCGGCGCTGGACCATCGATGTGCTTTTACTGCCACGGCCGATTGTAATGTTTGAAACATCAGCGACAGGTCAGAATCTCTGGATCCGCCTTTATATGTTCCGGAAGCTTGTCCCACATGTAATGGGTGTGATTTTCACAACGTAATAAAACTGCTTTTGGCACAAATTGCAGCTGTTCGGCGCTTAAACCGTGAATATCGGAAGCACTTGTTAGCATGACAAACATTTTTTCGGTACTGAGCGATTCATGGTTCCGCGCAGCTATAAATAGGCTCTCCATGACTCATTCATTCATTCGAGTGAAAACATGCGGTTCGTTCAGCAATCGACGATAATCAAAATTGCAAATTTCGATGATAAAACACGGTTGATGTCGGATAAAGAAATACGCAGACATGGAAACATGCTGCCGAATACTTTACGCGGAACCATTTGCGGTCCTTCGAATTGTGGTAAAACTAACGTGTTGATTAGTTTGATAGAAAGCCCGTACGGTGTTCGCTTCGAGAACATGTACGTTTACTCGAAATCGCTTCAACAACTCAATATTTGGAAATATCAATATTTGGAAAATTTGCTATCACCGATAGAAGAAATTGGTTATTTTACATTCTCTAATAATAGCGATGTCATTCCATCGAGCGAGGCGCTTCCGAATTCCATTTTTATCTTTGATGACGTGGCATGCGACAAGCAAGATACGATAAGAGAGTACTTTGCAATAGGACACTCGAGCGTCGACTGTTTTTATCTTTGTCAAACGTATGCCAAGATACCCAAGCATCTTATACGTGACAATGCAAATTTATTAATTTTATTTAAACAAGACGGGACAAATTTAAAACATGTGTACAACGATCACGTAAATACAGATATGTCTTACGATAATTTTCGCGCTTTTTGTCAGAAATGATGGCAACATAAATATGGATTCGCGGCGATTGACAAGGACAGTCTGCTGACTAATGGACGATACAGAAAAGGATTTAATGAATTTGCAATACCGCAAAGCAATTAGTCGCTTTCGACGCATTGATCGAGCAACGTCTAAATTGCAACATGATGAATAACGATCGTGAAAATATTGTGAGAGAGATTGCGAAAACGAGTGATTCAATCCGTAAAAAATATCGTTTCTTGAAAACTGGTAAAATGGAGGAGGACGATGCATTGGAGAGGCATTTTAAACCAATCTCTGAACCTCTGAAACAGCTTGTTGAAAATACAGTCGGTGTTGAGTCTGGTGAAGAAAATATTGAACCATCGAGTATCCTCGGAGAGAAAAAAGAGTTTAAAACAAAGCGATCAAATATATCATTGAGCGGTATAACTTCTACTCCAAAGCGAATAACAAGCCGGCGAATGCAACAATTATTGGATCCAACTACTTCTACTCCGATACAAGATGTACAGCCAAGGCAAATATTGCATGATAAGACGTCTGTCGAGGAAATTTTCGAGACTTCACCTGAATTGCTTGTGACATCAATTCAACATTCATTACAAACATCCGATGGTCAAAATTCATTGCGAAATCACCTGGATCCACTTGCTCAAAAATATGTGGCAGCTATTAGGTGTACAACTTTGCTTCCGCCGTTTTTCTATAGATAGCTTTAGCGGTAAGTAGTGGTCGAAATAAATAGATCATAGACGTCATGCAATAAACTTGGGCATCTGTCAACATAATCCCATAGAAACATTAGTCGATTTGTGTCTGCATCATAAAGTTATTCTCGATTGAAAATGTCAGTTTACGAGCCAAATTCTCGTCATTTGCGGGAGGTTTTAATTTTCTGCTTCAATATGAAGAAATCTGCGGCTGAGGCTCATCGAATGCTCTCAAATACTTATGGTGAGGCCGCTATTAGTGAAAGAACGTGTCGTGAGTGGTTTCAACGCTTCAAGAACGGTGATTTTCACGTCGAAGACCGGCATAGCGGTGGAAGAGAGAAGGTTTTCGAAGATGCAGAATTGGAGGCATTACTTAATGAAGACTCGAGTCAAAGTCAAGAAGAATTGGCACGATCATTGGAAGTGACTCAACAAGCAATTTCAAAACGCCTCAAAGACATGGGAATGATTCAGAAGCAAGGAAATTGGGTGCCGTACGAGTTGAAACCGAGAGATGTTGAACGGCGTTTGTTTGCTTGTGAACAGTTGCTTGAAAGACGGAAGGGATTTCTGCATCGCATTGTGACTGGGGACGAAAAATGGGTTCATTACGATAACCCCAAGCGCAGAAAATCATGGGGATATCCCGGTCATGCTTCCACGTCGACGGCCAAACCGAATAACCTCCCGCAAATGACGAGAATTTGGCTCGTAAACTGACATTTTCAATCGAGAATAACTTTATGATGCAGACACAAATCGACTAATGTTTCTATGGGGTTATGTTGACAGATGCCCAAGTTTATTGCATGACGTCTATGATCTATTTATTTCGACCACTACTTACCGCTAAAGCTATCTATAGGAAAACGGCGGAAACAAAGTTGTACACCTAATATATTGAGTCAAGATAAAAATTCCAAGATGGATTACGTATACTGTGTTAAATTTATCGACAAAGGAATGACGCTCGGTAATAAAAATTTCGATGTGGATAAAAATGATAATATAATTATCGATGGATCAAAATACGTTGGAACAGCAGGTCTTTACGAGTTGGTTTTCAAGAGAATTCCCGACGATGAAATATATACTGCAAATGACTTACAGAACTACAAAAGTATATTAATAAGAACAAATGCTCACAGACGAAATGGTAATGTGAATCAGCCAGTATTAGGTAACAAGGGATACAAATATAAATATATAATCGCACCATTATTCTCTGATAAAAAATCTGGAAAAGGTATACCGCGTGCTATGACCTTAAACAATAATAAGATTGATTACGTGCATTGGAATGATCCCAACGAGTTGGTAGATCGTCTGCGATTGCTCGAAGCTTCGCGTCAAGCCGGCAACAATGCTCATGGCAATGAAATATTGTCAATTATCGAGGAACTTTACGAAGCTGGTATTATTATAAAATAAACTATACATCCACGATACGAGTCAGTCTGTCAATATTAGTGGTATCGAAATGTCGATTAATAAATTTGGATTATCACTTGGAACGTCGAATAATTTATTTATTTATTTATTTAACGGGACTCATCCCTCTAATACAAACAAACAAAATTGAAAATTTTATGTATTAACATCAGTAAAAGACAATTAAAATAATTATAATAAGAGACAACACAATATAAGTATTAAAAATCAGAAACAAAAAATACGTGATAAATCAGTGAAAACATTTCGATAGAGATCGTTTGAATGAGTAGAGCAAACAGTGAAAGAAATCGACACGTTCTGAAAATTTATTCGCCAATATGCTAAGTTTGTTTAGCGGTTTAAATTTACCAAATGAGGTACGATGAAATTCTTCACCGAAAATTGGACTGATTCTGAGAGGCCTAGCTGGGATACGCAAATTTACTCGTGCCAATAATTCCGAACAACAGATATGGCCGTTGATCAATTTATATAAAAACAGTAAATCTAAAAAACTCTTCTATCTTCTAATGTGCTTAAATTAAGCTTCTTCAAAATTACATCATACGTATGATCGGAGAAACGCATTGGCCTGTCCGTAAGAAAACTCATCCTGCGGAGAAATCGATGCTGAACTCTTTCAATTAGAATGCAACAACTCTTCCGATACGGATCCCAGACAATCGAAGCATATTCCAGCTGAGACCTAACAAGCGTGCAATACAACAATCTTAAAGTAAAAATATTTTTAAAATACTTGAAAGAGCGCATTATAAAGCCAAGTTTTTTAAACGCCCAACTCGTGATATTTCGAATATGTTTACCAAACGATAAATCCGCGCTAAAAGTGACACCCAAATCTCGTATGTCATCAACAACTGATAGAGTAAACCCACCTATCATGTAGTCGTGCTTATACACTAATCTTTTATGATTAAAACGAACTACATGACATTTAGATAAATTAAAGTGTAATTTATTCCTATTGCTCCAATGGTCAAGGCGAAGCAAATCTTGCTGTAAAAGATCCGCATCCACAGAGTTATCCACCCGACGAAAAATCTTTAAATCATCAGCATAGAGCAAAAATTTACTATGATAAAATATTTCTCCAATATCATTAATAAATAAATTAAATAGTAACAGGCCTAAATGAGAACCTTGTGGTACGCCTGACGACGCTTTTATAACTCTGGATAGACAATTATTGAACTTAACGGTCTGCAGTCTATCAGTTAAATAACTAGTTAACCATTTTAATATGTTACCCCCAATGCCAAAGGCACGCAATTTGCAACGCAATATAGCATGGTCAATACTATCAAAAGCTTTTTTAAAATCGGTATAAATAGCATCCACCTGGGAGCATCCAATTGGGCCATCCTCAATTGTCGCGCTTATAAAATCCTGATACACCAATAAATTCGTAACCGCAGAACGACCAGCAATAAATCCATGCTGCTGCTCAATCACTACATTCTTCAACATTAAAGCAAGTTTATTAGTAATCAAATTCTCAAATATTTTTGGTATAATACTTTGCTTACTTATAGGTCTATAGTTGGAGACTAAAGACCCATCCCCGCTCTTAAAAATCGGAGTAACGATAGATAGCTTCCAGGATTCCGGAAAGGTACCACTTGATAAGGACTTATTAAAAATTATCCACAGAACTCTAGACAAGATATAGTTGCATGACTTAAGAAGCACCGATGGGATGCCATCGGCGCCCGAACTGGAATTTATTTGAGTGGAATTAATACAGTTGAAAATGTCCCCAATGGAAATATCCATGTCCCGTATATTCAAGTCATGCTCATACATCACGTCACAAACTTGACCATTAGAGACGGAATAGACAGATTCGAAATAATCTGCGAAACAATTTGCAATATCCAAGCTATCATCGATACAAGAATCGTTGTGGTATATATACGTAGGTGATTTATTGGAGGTCGTCATAGAATTAATAAAATTCCAAAAAATTTTTGGATCTTTGGTGATCGCTGACTCTGAGTTAAGAACGTAACTCCGCAAGCATGTCGATGCAAGTGATTTGCACTGCGCTCTCAGTCTCGAGAAAATCAGATAATCGGAATATTGATTGCTACATTTATATCGGAAATGAGCAGATTTCTTAGCCTTAATAAGAGAGATCAATTCCTCCGAAAACCATGCAGGATGCAGAGACCTGCGAACCGGATATCTAGGCACATAGGCAGATATCGCATACTCAATATGATTATACATCAATTCAACAGCCGCATTTACATCAAGATACCTGAATTCATCATCCCATAAAATACTGCCAAGATAATCATTAATAGCACTGTAATTCGCACGCTTAAAATTCCATCTTCATTCAACTTTAGAAGGTAGAGAAATCTTCATCGGTAACTGAACAAATATCGCAATAGCCGGATGGTATCGGTCGCATTCGCATAAAGGCTCTGTGGCCGTCCGCACCGAAACACTGCGTAAAGAAGAGAAAACTAGGTCCAATGAATTATAATCGACATTTACTATCTTATTATGCTGAACAAAATCAAATTCATTGAAGTATTGCATTACAATATTCGCCTGCAAAGACATTCTACTGCAATGTTCAATATCACATTGCAGAAAGTCATTATTATTGTGCCAATGGATTTGAGGCAGATTATAATCACCAACAATTAAAATCGCTGCATTAAGTGACCCAGCTCTCACTTCTCCCACAGAGAGGCAGTGAGATTCATAAATAGACGGATCCGAGCCCGGCGGTATATAAACGGTACCCACAATTAAGTGTTTATGCTCGAGTCGAATGTCAACAAATATTTGTTCGACCCATGACACCGTTACATTCAAAACACGACAAAACAAAGTATTTCTCACAGCAATCAATACACCCCCTCCCCGCGAATATTCGCTATTAGAGTTATTTCTATCATTTCGAAAAACGTTAAAATTATCAAAGCCCAATTCCATATCAGATATGCCATCGTTCAGCCATGTTTCGACAAGAATAATAATGTCATAATCATCGGAGACAGATGCAATAGCACAGCGCAGATCACAAAGTTTCGTTCGCAGGCCACGCACATTCTGATAATAGATTAGAGGGAGGCGAGCAGATTTTTTGAGGATGTATTTACATCAACGATTTTAGGCACACCATTTTTATAACGTATAGTCTTATTATTATCACCCGCATCTTTATACTCTTTTAATTTATCTTGAAGATTTTTAAGATGCTGCCTCTGTTTAAGCGTTTGATCCTGTGAGATTTTGACTGGACCGGAATAACGCGATTTGTTCTTCAAGATCGCAATGGCTTCACGTTTAGCCTGGAAGGTTACTCGCAGCGGTCTCAAATGATCTTGCTTTTTCTTCCCCAGTCTCAAAATACGCGTCACATGAGCATCAGGTTGAATATTCCGGATGATATCGTTTACAAGATCAGCATCAGCACAGTTTCCTCCATCCGGCTCATCGAGATTATAGAAGATTAAATTTTTTGATCTCCTCTCCCTGTCCTCAAGTTTTTCGATCAAATCCTCCTCAAGAGATAATGGGGAGACAGCCGACGGCTGAGATTCAGTCAACAGACCTTCGACGTGTTTGACTTTTTCCGCTAGGCACCGTATGTCCTCCTTAAATTTATCCATATCTGCTCGATATAACTCCGTCATTTCAGTGCGAAAAACAAAGAATTTCAGCACGAATCATATCCTTGATGTTTTTTAGAAAGGCGGAGTCTGTATCCAGGCTCATCGCTGCACTCGCAGAGTTCTTACAATTCATAAATTGCCCATTAGAATGAGGGTGACCCGTTCGAGAGAGACAGGACGGATGTGATGCAAAATTGCAGTCACCACAAATTACAGGCTTAGCCACGACAGTGCCACACCCCTTGCGCGTCTTTCTTCCATCCATGACATTAAAGAAAGCTTAAAATCACGGTAAATGTCCCAAATAGCCAACTATCAAAAATTCAAAATCACGCCAGTAACAGCCCGAACAAAAACACGTCCGTCCCCTACAGATGTATATAAATATAATAATTCATATTATCAATGAAATGGATTACTAAGAAATTACGTGCGCGATAACACTCTGTGTCTAACAGCCTCCGGCTATGACGCAAGGTCGCGCAAGATACGACGTGTAGCACAACCGGAAGATGATAATGATGCAGCCAACAAACGATATGTCGAATCGAGTGTCAAGCTTTTGAGAGATCAACAGAAAGAAATTGAGAAAAAAATAATCAGGTTTGAAAGGAATATGCAGGCGCTATTATTAACGCTGGATAAAATGGTTGTAACGCAGACTACATTAAAAGATACATAAAGAACTGTACGTGAAATTATATCACATTATTACAAATATGCCTCGATCAAACACCTCTGAAAAGCAGCTACTCGTGGAGGAATTGCACGCTCCAGCGAGAAGAAATTTTCCGCGTAGACGCGTCATAGTACGTGGATACGACGACCTGTGGCAAGCTGACGTGGTCGAGATGCGTCCTTATGCAAGAGTTAACAAAGGATACAATAACATACTCACCGTTATCGATGTGTTGAGCAAGTATGCATGGGCCGTGCCGCTCAAGAATAAGAGCGGACGCGAAACAGCTGACGCTATCGCCGAGATAATTCGAGATAGCAAGAGATGTCCGAGAAACATACAAACCGATAGAGGAAAAGAATTTTAAAATGCGAATGTGCAGAAACTCATAAAGAAACACAACATCAATCATTACTCGACGTATTCTGTTATGAAAGCCTCAGTGGTGGAACGATTTAATCGTACTTTAAAGAACAATATGTGGAAAATGTTTACACTTAATGGTAATTACAAGTGGATCGACGCGCTGTCCCGACTCGTTGCAGAGTACAATGCGCGAAAACATCGCACTATCGATATGAAACCTATCGATGTTACTCCGGAGATTGCCGAAAAACTTTTAAATACGGTATACAGTAACGTAAAAATTGCTGCTCCGGCAAGATTCAAAGTAGGCTGTCAGGTACGCGTGAGTAAATTCAAGACCATCTTCGAAAAAGATTTTACGCCAAATTGGACTACCGAAATATTTAAAATTATCAAAGTGCAGAAAACTAATCCCGTAACATATCTACTCGAAGATTCGCGCGGAAATTCCGTCGCCGGAGGATTCTACGAGTACGAGTTACATCATGTTGCAAATCCCGATGTATATCTCGTGGAAAAGGTTTTGCGGAAGAAAGGCGATGATATTTATGTGTAATGGTTGGGACTGGATAAATCACACAACTCATGGATACATAAAAATAAATGTATTATAAACATTTATTTAAAATATCTGTACACTGTTTATTTTACAAATAATATATTGTAAAAACATCTAACACATAATCTTTATAAATAATGCAATTTTATATTTTACATGGTATACATACTAATATACATATAATATACAATTTTTACATATTTTACAAAATATACATATTTACAAAAATATTATTTACAATAGTATTTTATAATGTCCCCACGATAATGTATCAGTGGTTTCAGGTATGATATACCGCTTGTCGTCGTACGGACTTAGAGCAATTTTTGTCTCGCGAATGGTGTATACTTCGTGCAATTTCGATCTTATACAAGACTGACTACGTGTCATTTCAATATCATCATTCAAACACCGCGTATAATCGTCAAACGTTATCGTTCTCGCGACAACGTTACTCTTGACACCTTTTACTTTTTTCGTATCTTTCTTGCCATCCACTCGCAAGGCATACATTTTTGCTCTAAGCCCTACAAATTCGGTCATAATCGCACCGTTGTTTTCATCTTTCATTAGGCCGGGTACCTTTTTATTCACGAGCGTTATACCGTACGCATTGTCCACAGCGTAATCGCTCGTATCAAATTTGCTCACATCGCACTTCATATTCTTATATACATCTTCGCATTCGATGTGATATATTAGGCTGTCTGTGTCGGTGTACATTACCCGGCATCTGTCACGATACAGCGGTGACATGTACTCGTGATGAAATTCGTATAAACACGTTTTGGAGATGTCTAGTATGCATATCCCGACATAGATTGGTTTATAAAATTTTACCTCGAGTTTGCGTAATTCGACAGCGATTAGATTTTCAGAAAAGATGCTTCTACTGTGAAAATTTGGTTTCGCAATCATTGCCTCTGCACCATATCGCCCATCCCAATGTGTAATGAGTTTTACATCGACACGATCACGCACATTTTCCATCGTCTTGCCAAATACCGCATTATTCATTAATTTATATAAATTTTTTTCAAAATCATTTTTTGCTTGCGTTCTAAATTGCGTATTAAGTTCGATATAATTTCGAAGCCATGGAGATTGCGCGAATTGTAATATGCGATGTATTTTTGTAACTTGAAGACCGTGACGCGTACATTGCTGCAGTGTATCACGTAACGCTTCTTATCGTATAATGTCGCGAGCAGCTTGTCTTCCCGCTTGCCGGGCGGTTTGTCGCATGTCGGGCAAAACGGTAGGTCAGTGTGCTTGTCGTGAAGATGTTGTGGATACTCTAAATCTACTTCGAGGATATAGCCTGTAGGCGAATCAAGCGCGATAGATGATAAATCGAAACTAGACATGTCATCGACCCATCGAAAATCTGCATATGACAATGGTTGACACATTGCCCATCCATACAAATTATTTACATCGAAATACATTAGATATGAAGATGGTTTCGATGGATTGTACGACTGCATGTACTTGTTATTAGCGTGTGCATATCTGTTTGAACATTGACTCAATCCACCGCGTATACCGCGTTCGATAAACATTACCATGTCAGTCTGTAAGTAATTCGAACGTAATTTTTGTGTGCTTTAACATGGCGTCCCACGTATACCCGGGGAGAGTATAGTAATACGCGGGGTCGAGCCCATAACTCTCGATACATTTATCCCGGAAATTTTCAAAAATGTCGGCTAATAACAAGACGTCAGTTTTTAAATACAGATCGCTATATTCGCCCAGCGTTCGAATGGAGAACCGCTCCCATACGTTTTCGGCGTGCGCGTAATCGTTCTCGGATACAATGTCGCCGGTCAAGGAACTGTAAAACGATTCGCGCGATGGTAGACATGTATCATGCAACCTTTCAAAACAGTTGATGTATTCGTATGGAAAGACACCTTTCCGTGTTAATAAATTGAAATTTTCGGTTGATAAATTTGAAATTTTGATTTTAAATTTTTGAGTTTATCTTTACTTAGAAATGATGCCAATTTGTTGAGACTAGTATTGAGAAATTTATATGAATCGATAAAACGTAATTTAATATTTCTGGATTTGTCTTCTGCAAATTGAACATTTTTTGTAAATGATATATATTTTTCTTTAGTTATTGGAAGTAATTCGATTCCCCCTTCGAACGCTGTAGCTATTTCCTTAATTATGAAATGTGAGTCGTAACCGGATAAATTATGAAATACTATTGGAATACAAAAAGAGTTTTTATAATTTAGATTGCAATTTGAATGCGCGGGACCTCGGTACCTGCCAGTCAGATGGCAATGATCGCGTACGCTTGTATCGTCATCTTGCGTGAATGGTTTCTCACATATATGACAATGCGTCGCGCTATGAAATTTTTCCCGCTCGTCTGATGTTAAATTTACCATGGGGACGTTAGTTGCTAAAATATTCTTTACGCGTATCGCTAAATTTGGTAGTTGTTCGGAAAACGCAATCTACACTACGACGTGAATAATACTCGGATAACGAATCGTCATATGAGCAATGTACATAATATGCTATACTAAATACTTGGTGATGTTGGTATAAATTCTTTTCTTCTTCCTTCTTATCCGTCTTTGTCAGCACACATTCGAGTTCGGCGTATATGACAAAAGGAAGTCGCTCTTTGCGATTAAAGTTGTTGAACGCGAGCCACTTGCCCTTATCGCTCGGTAATCGGATAGCACAGGGATTCATCTTGCGACAGTCGATGGCATGCGATTGCAACTTGTCTTCCGAATGGAAATAGTGTAAGCATCTGTAAAATTATAATTTTATAATTATTTTATGATTATTTAATATATAATTTTATTGCAATAAATATACGTACCGCTCGCAGATATATTTTTGACCATTATGCTCAGTTGTGAGCTCACGAGCCAGGAGAGGTTCTTGATCCACGCGCAATGACCTACGCTGTTGCTATCATGCATGTACAACAAGTTGACGTGTCTTTCTTTCTTTTGCTCTGAGAGACACATCGGAATGATGCCGTTCTCGATACAGTAAACGTTGATGGTGATGTTTGCAAGTTCAAACTTTTTTATTTGATTCAACATCATTGGAAACTCAATGTCTTGGAGATTCAACACTGTCGTATAATGAGGATATGATGATTCCCGTTCCACATTTCTTTCTGCGGGGTATAGAGCAGCGACCACCGCCCACGCAAAACATGCATTGTCTTTTGATTGCACATTCACCACTGCTCTTTTCATCATTATTTCTCGCGGTAATTTAATGTGGCATCCCGCACGCATTGCATTGTATTTGTTTACATTTATAGTCAAATTGTTTATTCGCGACAATGCCCAACCACTATCGCGTTCTTGAAATTCTTCTAGCGATGCTAGCGTGGGATCGATAACGCAACGTTCGTACCACTCGCATAAATCGGAGGTGCGAAAGATTTCGTAGTTTCTCGTATTGATGCTTTCATTAACGCGCTTATCGCCTGACACAAACTCGCCATTAAATATAGTGTTCACTTTTACATTAAAATGTTTTTGCAACACTTTTTGCACGTGTTCGATCACAATGTCTTTGGCATCTTCGAGAAATTGATGAGGTTCAATGTGATTACAGTTTATTACCGCACCAGTCAAGATGCGGCTCTCGAACGCTGTATCAATCTCTCGCCAAAATAATCTGTTTTCTTGCGTACTGCATCCGGCACCTGCGTGTATGAAACGTCTGCGTACCGAATTTTTCAGCCCTTCAAGACGAGCAGTTTGGGCGACAAGTGATTGCCGAACTCCAATCGCTAATCGTGGACGTTTGATTCGGCTTTGTTCTTGCAATGATTCGATGTATTCGTCACATCGCTGCTCCCACACAATGAATTCTTCCACCGAATTCACCCTTGCGAATTGCTCCAACAAACTTGCTTCTTCTAGCGCCATTTTTGAGATGCTCTTGCTGAACCTCTGACAATGATACTAACATAGTATGCCTCTTTACCATCCTTTTTATTTGATCGTAGAGATCATTGGTACTCGAGTATGTTGCACTTTGTGATTTTGTTACGTACGAATGATGCATCGACCTTGAAATTGATACATTTTTGCACATTTCGCGAGATTCATCTCAAGATGATAGCAGCCGTACATCGAAAATTGGGGATTTTGTCACGTACAAATGATGTCATAGAAGCCGTACATCGGCACTTGAAAATTTGGGTATGTCGCATTATTTTACATCTAATATTTCATCTGTGGATGATGTGATAGCAGCTGTGCATCGACACTTGAAATTTTGGATATGTTGTATTATTTTACATCTAATATTTCATCTGAGGATGATGTCATAGTGGCCAAACATTGGCGCTTGTGTTACATTTTTGCAAATCGGATAATTGTGATTTTATCACATATATGATGTCATAGCAATCGTGCATCGGCCATGAAATTTTGGATATGTTGCATTATTTTACATCTAATATTTCATCTGAGGATGATGTCATAGCAGCCATACATTGGCGCTTTGATGATTGGTTAAAAATAATATTGCGTCAGCAATAATCCCCACCCATTGCATTGTATCAATAAAAACTTATAATAATGATTTAGTATTGTATCAATCACTTATGTGAAAGGCTCTTTTAAAATGTACTCTGCCGGAAGCATGAATTATTACGCTTCGAGAATTCAGGAGAGTGATGTTTTGTGCAAGAAGAAATGTGACAAGTAAGTTTCGATTCTTTTTTGTCAAATAATGATTTTTAAATAATGATTTTTAAATAATCACAATTTTTATAGCGCTTCCTCTCATCGTGCGGTCCGTATACTTGGAAGAAGATACGCCCTGACTGCTACGTCATACAAATATTTGGAAATAGGAATTTGTGTTGGAGTCATATCATATGTGGAATTGGTTATTGGCGATAATCGAGGCAATCAAATAATATTGCCTATTGAAACATGGAAATCGCTAATGCAGAAACAAGCGGATATTGAACGACTAACTGAAACTCCGCTACGGATTTGTGATCTGATACTTAAAGTGGTTAACATGTCTACTTCAAAAATTATAAAAATCACATTATCTTCTAATACTTTGTATATGAAGCCGTCAACGTTACAATACTTATTCAATTTCGAAAAATATATAGATCATATGTATTTCTGGCTGTGTGAAAATACGCATAGTGTTAATGAAAAATTTAATCAATTTGTAAATATATTACAACGTGATAATATCCGCGATGCGAGCAATGCTGCAAAGGCGATACGTGAAAGTTCTATGTTTGACAACGAATCACTTATTGATTGTGAATTATTAACATGTGCTGTAAATGATATTTTTCATGATGCTTGTAATAAATAAAGTATTTTTATTGTTAATCTGTGTTTAATTATTTCTTTCCCAATAAGATATAGCTGACAAAACTATTTCTTCGCTCTCTGGTGATGTAAAAAGTGATGAGCTAGCCGAGACATGATACTCCAGTTAGAACAAGAGAGATGTAGAATTAAAAATCAAGAGGGGAGCAACATTATAATATGTGTATCGTGTCATAGAGTAGCAGACTTGTACTCAAGTGTTGTGTGAAAGCATTAAACATAAAATATATAATTCTGCAAGTGCTGTAAAGATGTTAACTCTGGAGGAATACATTGAATTACTGGAACAACTTGTGTTGGAGAAGGCTGCTGAGCTGAAAGAACATGATTTAATCGGAGGAATGCATCCACATGAAATTGATAAAACGTTTTACTGTATGTGGGAGCCAGATTGCGATGGATGTATCGACTTGTTAGAAGGACAATGTCCACAAGAACTAATGAGAATTTTCGGAATGAAAATCAACCCCAAGAAATTATTAATTGGAAATTTGCAGTCGCGGAAAGCTCGAATCGTGCAACTCCAAAACTTAAAAAGATCGCTACGCAAACGTTTCTTAAGCGTAGATATGAATGTTCCGGCAGTATCGACAAACACTCCGGTTAATTCAATCGAGCAGATGATACATGGGCGCGAAATAGGTTTGAAAAAACCTCATACTGATGCTCTAAAAATGAACTATGGGCTACGAAATTTAATGCTGATTCGAAAAATCGCTCTCACCAATTCGAGTCGAGCGTTTCTAGATTTTACTATGCTGAGCATAGAGAATTCTGAGGAGGAATAATTGTTGTAAGTATTTCTTTTCAATTATAAATTATTAAAATAATAAAATGATTCATAAAATAAATAATAATATATTTAATAAAAAATTTTGTGTTATGTAGGAGTCCCACCCGGCTGCCACCACCCGACCACCTCACCACCTCGCAGCCGCCCATATTCTTATATTCATTATATTCCTATATTCTGTATTATATATTCATATTTTATATTTTATATCATATTAATAATCATATATTTTTTATTATATAATCTAACACACACACACACACACACACGTCACACGTGTATACACTGTTGTGCCTCTCAGGGTACAACGGGATTTGTAGGATACTTTGAGGGTCCGTTCGTCTTAGGAGTTAGGACTCCGAGTGTCGAGGGTAGTGAAAAGAACACTTTGGTCACAAGAGAAGAGTTTATTCCAACTCACGTGTACAATCCTTTGGTATGTCGAATCGCAGCGCGTCCTCACAATAGATTAGATGTAATTACTTGTCGTCCTCGTGTCGGAATACGGCCTCGAGGAGTTAATCAAGCGCGCTTATATTACCCGAAAGTAGGTTTTGTTTTTTGGTTAATGTGTCGCCTGTATGCAATCGGTTTTGCATCGTCTGCGTTTTACGATCTCGAATGTGTCGCGATGTCTTAACGCGTGTATGCAATCGGTTGCGTTTTTGATTTCGAGGCGCGCGTTATATCTTTTGAAATGCTGATTCTGCGTTCTCTTTTGTGGGTTTTTAGGTCGTGGTTGGGTCATAGTGTTTACGGTTACAACACCCTTCCCCCGCGGAAAAAAGAAAACGGATCGAGTTTTCCTTTTCCCTATTCTTCACGTGGTGGGTTTTGTCTTCTATTTCTTCGGTACAATATTATGGCTATTGTGCTTATAATAAGAATGGCTGTGCCACCTGATATTGGATATATAACTTGTTTTTTTAAAAACGGATTGACGCTGACGTTGTCTAGATCTTCTGTTAGATCTTGTAGTCTCGAGCTTAAATCCTTTAGTTCGGTAGGGTTCTGAATTATTTTCTTTAACTGTATTGTATTCAGGTTCGCTGGTATTTCGATTTTTAACCTTGAGATATTATATTCTGGTAAGTACGCTTGGAGATATGTGCCGTCTATGGTTCCCGAAGTTTTTACAATCATGTCGGCTGTTACTAATTTACAAGTGTTGCCTAGTGTAATTCGTCCTGTCCCCGCGATGGTTGTCCTATATTCTTCATGGTGTTGGCAGTTTATGGTTATCGGCTGCTCGGTAAGTGTGGAGTACAACCATGAGTGCTGGTTAGTCAGCTCAATCCATATGGTATGATTGGAATGTATATATCGTATGTCGCATAACTTTTGCCCCGGGGGGGTGTGTGTGTATGCTTGAATTTCGCAGATCGCATTGTCGTTTATGTGATAGATGGGCCTATTTTGTTCGCATATATAGTGATTGTCTACGTTAATACATTTTTCTAAATTACTTTGCGTTATTGTTAGATAGTTTTGATTTTCGTTATCAATGGCTACTATCGGTTGGTTTATTTCTGCGAAGGTAAATAAATTCCCGTGGCTATAACTCGGTAGGGGGATAGCCTTCACTATGTTATATCTAGGATGCGAAATTAGTGGGAAGCGCAAAATAGTGTGTACGTAAGGGTTATTAAAATATGCGCTAACGGTTACGAATTTTTCAATCGTGAGCCAATTGTCTTCGGAGATTCCGAAGGGGAAGAATAGTCCTTGGGGCACTTGTGACGTGGCTTCCTTGAGACTTTCTATGATTTGATCTAACGGGATTAACCTCGGATGTATCCTTCCTGTTTTTACTGCCATTAAGTGTTCGATGACGTCTTCCGCGTCTCTCATCAAATCCGTTATTATGGCATTAACTATGGAGAAGTATTCGTGTATTTCTTCTCGTTGTACTTGATTTGCCATCTGTTTTTGGATTTTGGTGGTAAAATTGAGTAGTAGTTGTTCGTTGTATTGGGTTGTTTTTTCCAGATTATCGATGTGGGCAATTGTTGTGTTTAAAATTTTTACTTGATTTTTCATCGTGTGATGCAGTGTTTGCTCTTGATTTTGTAAGAGGAGTAGTTGTTCCTTGATGACCTTGTCGTCATTGGCATCCATGGTTCCGAAGAGTGTTTTTGCTATTGTCCCGATCCCGTCGAGTAGTCCTCTTCGTTTGTTTGTCGGTGTCCTGTATATGGTGTTTACTCGTTTTAAGAGGTGTGTTAATTTATCATTCTCCGTTTCGATAATCGTTTTTTGGATTTGGCAGCTTTCTTTATTTTGTATCTTGTGTAGGAGGTGTCCGTGATCAATATAATTTTGTAAATCGTGGAATCTTTTATTTAAGGTTCCTAGGTCTATATTAATTATTAACTTCCAGGTGGATTCTACCTGATGTAGATAACCGATTTTTTCGAAGTATATCCCTGGCTCTCGATTAAATTGTTCTACCTCGTATTCCTCTTCTAGGTCCTTTCTTGCGGTAGTAGGCTGCATCTTCCATGTCATTAGCGCTCTGGAATGGAAATAGATGTGCCGAAATTTTTCTTTCTTAATGTTCTATGAACGCTTTTAAACGGTTCGCATGTGTATTTATTATCTTTCGTCCTACTTTAATATTATAATTGACATCGGAGATTTTGTCGATGATTGTGTACGGTCCGGTCCATAATGCATCGAGTTTTTTGGATCGGCCCCTGCGGACGGTTTCGTTGTGTAATAGTACTTTTTCTCCTACCTTGAACGTGGTATTCTTCGATTTTTTGTCGTAGTTATCCTTTGCTTTCACCTTTTCGTTTTTTAAGTGTTCCTTTGCGATTTGCTGGGTGGCGCGTAATTTTTCTTTCAATTCTTGCGCGTAGTCGTATGTATATGTCGGCTTCGGGGGTTGCGATAATGCCGTAGGTAGGGTTGCTTGATGCCCGTAAAGTAGTTCGAACGGCGTGAACCCCGTGGCTGTATGCGGTGTGGTGTTATATGCAAACATTGCGTATGATGTCCATTCATCCCAGTCTGTTTGTTCAGCATTAATGTAGTGGCGAAGGTATTCTGCTAAGGTACGGTGTGATCGTTCCAAGGCTCCGTTGCTTTCTGGATGGTATGCAGTTGTCTGAATTTTCTCAATTTTTAGTAATTTACAGACGTCCTTGAACATTTCGCTAAGGAAGTTTGTACCCTGGTCGGTTAAGACCTTTTCTGGGATACCATGTTCGAAGATAATTTTTGTTACGAATTCCCTTGCAATTGTTGCGGCTTCTTGATTAGTTATCGGAATCGCTTTACTAAATTTAGTTAGATTATCTTGGAAGGTAAGTACATATTTATTCCCATTACCAGAGATCGTTAGGGGTCCTACGATGTCTAAAGCGCATTTTTCGAATGGTTTGCTTGCGGTATCTGTTATTACCAGCGGTGCTTTGTTTTTTCGCGAAAGTTTATTTTTTTGACAGAGTTCACATCTTGCTACATAGTTTTCTACGTCCTTAGTCAGTCCTTTCCAGTTGTGTAGTAACCGGATTCTGTTAATGGTGCGTTCGGTCCCTTGATGTCCTCCTAGGGGTGCGTCGTGATACTCATATAGTATGCGGCGTTTCTCCTCTTCCGTGTATTTCCGCTCTGTTTTTGTGTCATTAATTTCTTCTTCATCGATTTTATTAATTTCACCTACGTGTCGGCTGAGTGCGTCGGCGTTTTTATTAGCTTTGCCTGCCTTGTGTACAATCTCGTAATCGTATTCTTCAAGTTTTAATCGCCAACGCATCAATCGCGATCCAGGATCCGTTACATTAAATAACCATACTAATGGTTTGTGATCGGTGATAATTTTGAATTTCGTACCATACAGGTAAGGCCTGAAATGTTTTACTGCCCATACTATGGCTAGTAGTTCCTTTTCAGTAGTATTATAGTTATGTTCCGCCCGCGACAAAATTCTGCTTGCGTAAGCAATCGGGCGGTCTTGTCCTACCGGGCCTTGCGACAGTATGGCTCCGATGGCGTAATCGGAGGCATCCGTTGTTACGAGGAATTCCTGGTCGAATTCCGGATATTTTAGTATGGGTGCGGTAGTTAATTTATTTTTTAACGTGTCAAATGCGTTTTGCTGTTCGCTGTTCCACTCAAATTTTTCTTCTTTTTTTGTTAATTTTGTCAAGGGTTTAGCAATTTTTGAGAAATTTTCTATAAATTTTCTATAGTAACCTGCTAACCCTATGAACGCTTGTATTTCCTTTGCTTTGGTGGGAGTGGGGAATTTTTGTACGGCGTTTATTTTGGAAGGATCAGGCATGATCCCCTTTTCTGTAACGATGTGCCCTAAATATATTACTTCCTTTCTAAGGAACTCGCATTTGTCTGGTTGGAGTTTTAAGTTGTGTTTACGTAATCTGTAGAGAACCTCGGCGAGTCGCATGTGGTGGTCCTCTAGGCTGTTACCGTATATTACTATATCGTCCAAGTATACGAGACATTTGATCCCTTGTAGTCCCGTCAGCACGGAGTTCATTAACCGTTGGAATGTAGCTGGCGCGTTCGTTAACCCGAATGGCATTCGATTGAACTCGTAATGTCCATACGGTGTGGAAAATGCAGTCTTGCATTTATCGGGCTCGGCCATGGGTATCTGATGGTAGCCCGACGCTAGATCCAAGGTGGTGAAGTACTTTGCATTTCCCAGTTGGTCTAGTATATCCGTTATGTTCGGTATTGGAAAAGAATCGCCTATGGTTAAATTATTCAGTTTCCGGAAATCTACAACTATGCGTAATTTTCGGTTTCCTTCCGCATCCGCTTTTTTGGGGACCACAAGTAAAGGCGCATTCCATTGGCTGTTACTAGGTCGGATTAGCTTGTCCTTCAACATGCCCTCTATTTGTTTATTTATTTTCTTTTTGTGTTTCTCCGGCAATCGGTATGGGCGTACATTTACAGGTGCACTGTCAGCTCGGAGCGCGATTTCGTGTGACGTAGTCGGAGTGCAAGTCAGCGCGTCTCCTTTAAGGTAAAACACGTCACCGAATTCCTCACAGATTTGAAGCAATGTTTTTTCTTCTTCTTGATTGAGATGTTGTAGTCGGAGTAAATTTTTTATTTGCTCTCTGCGGGAGAGTGTAGGCGCTTCCTTGAGAGGCGGGACATTCTCTCTTCGAGCCACCGTGTTCATAATTTCCTCGATGTTTACCCATGGAGTTGACATTTTAATGTATTTTTCGGTTGTATTTATAACGCTAACCGGGCATGAAAATTCTTCTGGTTCTACGAGACAGTGTCCGATAAATACTCCGGGCAGCATTTCTTCGGCGCGTACCACGCCTACCTTATTCGAGTCGGTGGTGGCTCGGATGATTGTTTCGCTTCGCGGCTTCAGCATTAGCGCGCGGTACGGGCGTAATTTTAATATTGTCTCTGCTAGTTGTAGCTGTTTTTTGTCGTAATCACACGTTATCTTGTGCTTTTGCAAGAAATCTACTCCCAAGATTCCTTCGTAGTCGATGGGGAAATCGTCCTTCACGATGTAGATAGGATGCCGTATTTTTCGGTCCTTCAAGGTTATTGTGGCCTTGATTTTTCCTATGGTCTGGATCTGGTGTCCCGTTACTCCGGTCAATGCCATTTTCTCTTCGTAGATCATGGCTTCCCCTTTTAGATTTCTTAATTTAATTAAGGTCACTGTTGCGCCGGTGTCGAAGAGTAAATTTAACCTTCCCTTCTTTGCCTCTTGTATGGGCAGAGTCACTAGATCTAGACCTGTCGTAGTGGGTAGTTGTGTGGTTACTTGCGATATTTGATACTCGGCCGCGGGTCTCGGCCGTTTCGTGTTTTCTTCGTCTTCTTCATCCTCCGGTGTTGTATGTTTCTTTCGCTGTCCACTAGTGTTAGAATGGCCTTGGGCGCTCTTATTTCCGTTTGTCCTTGTGTGCGTATTTCCCGGGCGTCCGTGCAGACTCCAACATTCGTTACGACCGTGACCTGATTTTTTGCAGTAGGTGCAATGTTTCTCAACAGCGTTGATTTTCCCTTGTGGTTTTGGCAAGGAGAATCTGTTGGCGTATCTGCTCGTGCGGCAGTCTCGTCCGAGGTGTCCGGTCTTCCCGCATTTGTGACACTGTATAGTTTTATTGATGTGTCCTGTGTGTGAAGCGGTCTGGTCGGTCCGGGGTCGCAGTGTCTGCTCTGTCGGGCCCTTCACTTTCTCTTCCGCGCTGGCTTGTGCGATGGCGTCTTGTAGCGTCGTGTGATGCTGTGCTCGTACCATCAGCTGGATGTTTTCCTGGAGGCCTATCTGGAAGTTCTGCAGGGCTTGTTGTTGCAGCGTATCGAGTATAATGCGCTTGCGCTCGCTGCCGAAAGCCTGCCCTTCGATCATGGATTCGTACAGTTCCATGGCTAAATTATCGACGCGTGTTCCGTATTCCCGGGCGCTTTCGCCGGGTTTTTGCTTCAGGGTATTGAATTCCACCTGAAGATGGGTAGTGCTCCTCTTGCTTAGATAGCAGATTTCCAGTTCCCGTTTAAGTTGGGCGAAGTTGTTTATGTCGCGTGTTTCAAAGTCGAGCATAGCCTTCCCCTTTAGCTTGGTGCAGAGTAGCGCTTCTAGTAGCGTCTTTTCGTCTACTGGGTTAATATTTTTTATAGCGTAGGAGCTGGCGCTTAGAAATTCTTTAAGTCTGGCTTGGGAGGTTCCGTCGAACTCAGGTATCATGTCTCGCGCTTCTTTCAGTCGTAAGAAACCATGCAGATGTGCGGTTTGCCTGCGCACATCGCTCACGGTTCGTCCATAGGAGAGGTCGGCATAGGGGTTTTCGTGTATTATTCGCGTTCTATTTAAGTCTTCCCGGTTTGTACGTAGGTCCCTCATCTGGTCGCGGAGGTGTCTCATTTCCTCTTGCATTTCTCGGAAGCTCTGCAAAACCTCGACTAATACCGCGTTGCTCGGATCTTCGCTAGGACGTCCCGCATCCTCGTAGTGGGCGGCGGCGCCATGCCTAGTCTGCGTTCGCATACGCTCGATTTCTCTATCTATGTCGTCGGACGGGACCGAGGGGTGTGTCATAGTGTTTCCGTCAGGTATCTCAAAAATACTACTATCGTACGACACGGGGGAATAGTTTCGTCTTACCGAAACGCGATCAACCGATGTTCGATCGATATTGCTCGGTCCTGCGTTATTATTATTATGCGGCGAGGACTGGTTGTCCGTTCCGCCTTGGGTTTCGGGTTCGCGAGCTTCCGGTTCGCGCGGATTTACGCCTGGGTATTCGGATTCGAGATTCTTTCGGACGCTATCGCGAATATCGCGGGCCGCTTCTTCTACCACTTGCACGGGCGTTACGAAGCCGAATCTATTTGCTAATTTCGCGGGTGCGCTTAAAAAACGTGGTCGTTGAAACGTGACCTTCTTTTTTGCCGGTGCCGACATTCAGGCAATATTATTATACAATATGCTGACTTACAGTATAACGATGATACGCATTTTCTTTCGCTCGCTCGTCGTTTTCGCACGGTCGGCTGTTGGTTGGTTCCTTGTGCTGTCTCGTGGTTGGGGGTCCTGTTCTGGTCCGCTGCAGCTTCTCTCGGTATTCCTTTGTTGAGGTCCTCGAGCACTGACGATGTTGGCAGATCCTTACTTGGCAGATCTCTCTTGTTGTCAGGAATCTTGTATTGTCAGATATCCTTTATTGCTCAGTATCAGCATCCCACCGCTGCCACCATTTTGTTGTGCCTCTCAGGGTACAACGGGATTTGTAGGATACTTTGAGGGTCCGTTCGTCTTAGGAGTTAGGACTCCGAGTGTCGAGGGTAGTGAAAAGAACACTTTGGTCACAAGAGAAGAGTTTATTCCAACTCACGTGTACAATCCTTTGGTATGTCGAATCGCAGCGCGTCCTCACAATAGATTAGATGTAATTACTTGTCGTCCTCGTGTCGGAATACGGCCTCGAGGAGTTAATCAAGCGCGCTTATATTACCCGAAAGTAGGTTTTGTTTTTTGGTTAATGTGTCGCCTGTATGCAATCGGTTTTGCATCGTCTGCGTTTTACGATCTCGAATGTGTCGCGATGTCTTAACGCGTGTATGCAATCGGTTGCGTTTTTGATTTCGAGGCGCGCGTTATATCTTTTGAAATGCTGATTCTGCGTTCTCTTTTGTGGGTTTTTAGGTCGTGGTTGGGTCATAGTGTTTACGGTTACAACAACACATATATACATTAGGGTGGTCCTTATATGGGTTTTTTCAGAATTTTAATGTTGGATAGTCGTAAATCGGCTTTAAATGTGAAAAAAAAAATCTCTAATTTTTTCCGATTTTTATTTTGAGCCCTGAGTCTCCCTGTTGGCACGTAATTTTCTTTTTCATTTAAAAAATATTTATTTAAGTTAGTTCTAGTCTAAAATAGCGACATTTTATGAAATACGTTTCATTGCCGTGAAAATAGTAAAACATCGTATATGAGATATTTCACTCTTGACGAGAAACGAAGACCAAAAAATGTTCGTGTTGCAAATTGTCTCTGAATACCGAAAAATGTTTCCTGATGCAAGAAAAGAGACGATTATGAAACAATTTTAATTCTGTATGATCGACTTTCTTTTTATACTTTGAATAAATACAATTATACAGTACAATAATATTCCTTGAAACTTTGCGACTTTTAGTTTTTTAGATTTTTTAAAAATATTTTAACCATTGATTATTGATTTCCTCGAATTGTTTTTCTAAAAAAAAAAAAAAAAAATTATCGAAAATTTGCGCTTAATCATTGAGCACTGGAATGGAATTCCCTACACATCTTTTTCCTATATAATCGAAAATAACGACGATTTAAAGTTCAAGGAAGATTCAAAAAAATATAAAATACGTCGTTATATTGCTTGAAAAATGGATAAAAAATAATTAACTGAATTAAAAACACCCACGACTCGTGTGGAATAGCCCATATACGATTTTTGACTATCTTTTACGAAAAATTGAATAATTTTGTTCACTACTTTTGCAGCTGACTCCATCTAGAACTGAAGTAAATTAGTATTTTTTTCAAATTATTAAAAAATATCATATAAATAATATTTAAATAACATATAAATGAATAAATAAATGAATTGATATAAGAATATAACATAACACACAACTCGAGTGAAATACCCCGTATACAATTTCATGCTATACCTCACGGCAGCGAAACTTATTTAAATCAGGTTTGTTGATTCTATTTTTAATCTAAAAATTACTTAAATTGGTATTTTTTTAAATGGAAAAAATCCACGTGTAAACAGGGGGACTCAGGGCTGAAAATAAAAATCTGAAAAAATTAGAGAATCATTTTTTCTACATTTGGAGCTGATTTATGACCATCCAACATGATCTTCCATTTAACGACCACTCTAATATACATACGAGGGTGGATCAATAAGTATCCGTATTTGAAGACAGGTGGTCTTGCTGAGGGAAGTTCGCATTATCATCGTGTATTATCATCTTTCAAACGACGCCATACCAAATTTCAGACTGATTCATAGATTAGTTTTGATTTGACAGCCATTTGTATTAAACGTGTTTGGTGTTTTTCGATACAATGGAAAAAGAGCAATATCGATCCGTAATTCGCTTTTTATTTTTGAATGGAAAAACGACGAAGGGTCCCCATAGACAGCATCCAACTTCACTTTTATTTCTTCGCACGTTTTTCCATTCAAAAATAAAAAGCGAATTACGGATCGATATTGCTCTTTTTCCATTGTATCGAAAAACACCAAACATGTTTAATACAAATGGCTGTCAAATCAAAACTAATCTATGAATCAGTCTGAAATTTGGTATGGCGTCGTTTGAAAGATGATAATACACGATGATAATGCGAACTTCCCTCAGCAATACCACCTGTCTTCAAACACAGGTACTTATTGATCCACCCTCGTATATTAATTAAAAAATATTAATATTAAAAAAATGTATTTATTTAAAATTCCTAGCGCTATCTCTCTCTCCTTCGCGTCATCTTCTCGCGCTCTCCTTCGCTGCATCATCTCGCGACCGCTAGCTATCTCGCTCTTGCATATACGCCTCTCTTGCGATATCTCGCTCGCGTGCGCCTCGCGCTCTCCTTCGCGTCATCTCGCTACCTCTCCATCTCGCACTATATCGCGACCGCTATCTCTCTCGCTCTTGCATATACGCCTCGCTGCAACACCTCGCGCTCTCTTTCGCTGCATCATCTCGCAACCGCTATCTCTCTTTCGCGAACGTCTCTCTCGCGACATCTCTCTCACGTGCGCTTTGCGCTCTCTTTCGCATTCCTCTCTCCCCGCGGACCCCTCGCCCGCAAAGCTTCACGCGGTCTTTCGCGGATCCCCTCCCCGCGGACCCCTCGCGGACCCGGCACCTAAATCGCGGACGCCTCCCCTTCCCCGCGGACCCTAGCAAACACCTTCCCCTCCCCGCGGACCCTAACAAACGCCTCCCCCTCCCTGCGGACCCCGCAGAGAGGGGGAGGCGCTTCCCCCTCACCGCGGACTCCTCGCGGTACATCGCGGACGCTTCCCCCTCCCCGCGGACCCCTCGCGGACCACAACCACGACATGCGGTTCGTTCGACAATCGACGATAATCAAAGTTAGATTAGGTTAGGATAATCAAGGTTAGGTAAAGGTTAGTCCCCTCCCCGAGGGGTGGGTTGCGCGCCCCGTGGGGCCGGACCATGTCCGGCCTCCCCTCACGGACGTAGATGCAGCAGAGGGGCCCTCTCACCGGAAGCCGTTAGGCGCCGGTGGGAGGGCACCAATGCTGTAGAGGGGGTCCTTCTCCTTCGGAGAAGGGCCCCCTGGTGAGAGCCTCCGAGGCTGGCTGCCGAATCCCCATTCCCTTAGGGAGGGGGAGGGAGCACCACTCCGGAGGCGGGGGGTGGCGGCTCGAGCGGGAATACTCGAGCCGTGACCCCGCCCCCCAAACTTTTTAGGAGGGCGCGGCGTGGGGTTGGTGATCACCCTGCGCCGCAACCGCGACGGTCCACACGATGCGTGGAGGGAGAGTGTCGTTCCCTTCGAGAGCGGCACTCCCCCTGAGAAGGTAAGGGGGGGGCGGCGAGACGGCATGGGATACCAGCATCCTCGCCGTCCCCTACCTAACGCCCGCGAAGGACACCCGCTGTGGTTTTAGTGCGGTAGGTCTTGGGCCCCCTGGCCGATTCATTCGTGGATCGGTCAAGGGGAACAAGGAGTCCCACATAATCCTCATCCCCTACCCGGGGGGTGAGTGGTACCATGATGGTTACCACAGCGTCAAAAAAAAAGGTTAGTCCCCTCCCCGCGTGACGTCATTCCCCCTCCCCGCGTGACGTCATTCCCCCTCGCCAAAGGTTCCCCTCGCCCCTCACCCCCCTCATTGCCCCTGAGTTAGTACTCTCATACTATCACTACTGATGGCATAGTCTCCACGATACGTATGCACAAAACAACAATACAAATTCTTTAATATTTATTTAAATAATGAGAAAGGAAACAGAATTCAAATTATTTCATGGAATGACGACATAGATTACATTCAACATCATATAACTGTGAATCATGTAAGTATTTTCATTATTTTTCTCATTTACGGAAGAAAATATTAGCTACCATAGCAAAATTTTAGCTAATATAATTAATATAATTAGTTGAGGACTTCCGTTTCCGGTGTCAACGGTGCTGATTGTGGAGAAAGTGGTGCATGGTTGTAAGTAGGATAAGAAGGTTGCAGAGAGTGAGAAAGAGGGAAAGAGAAGCGTGTGTGGTTAAAGGGAGTGAATGCAAGTAGAGAGAGTGCAGGAGAGGTGAGAGAGTGAAAGAGAAAGCGGTAAAAAGGGCGTGAAATAAGTGGTCGGGAGTGAGTCAGCAGAAGAGTGATAGGCGAGGGTGACAGGGGGAGAGGAGACGTAGCTAGGGAGTTTAAAGCCGTGGGGACCGAGAGAGGGAGCAAGCGACCGGAGCTAGGGAGATCGCAGTAGGTGGCGCAAGGATAAGGCATAGAGCAACAAGTAGAGAGAAAGGAATATGGATGAGGTGATAAAACTGAAAGGTAATAAGGGAAAGGATAGAAGAGGGAGTCTAGGAACAATTGAGGACATGTTGAAAAGGAAAAGAGTAGAGTCGGATGAAACGGAGATTCGGGGGAAGGGAAGGAGAGGATGGGTGGTGGGTTTTTAGGAAAAGTATAAAATTAACTCAATCGCCGGAGAAAGAGAAATGGGTGGGAGCGGAGGGTTGGAGGGAATATTTTAGGGAAATGAATAGGGAATTCAAGGAAGAGATTTTAGCTGGGATGATGGATATGAAAAAGGAGATAAAAGATGAAATCAAAGAAGAAATTAGAGGACAGACAGTGATAAAGAAGGAGTTGAGAGAGCTAAAGAAAGAGTTGGGGGAGAAGGAAAGAAGATGGGAGTCGGAGAGGGAAGAGATGTGGGAAAGGATGAAAGAAATGGAGAGAAGGATAGAGAAAGCGGAGTCTGAGAGAATGACAGGCAGGGTGGAGGAGATGGGAGGTAGGACAGGAGCGGGATGTGGAGGAGAAAGGGATGGGGGGTTGAAGAGTTAACTGAGAAAATGAAGTCACTAGAGTGGAAGCTGGAGAGAAAGGAAAGGGAGGAAAGAAAAAGGAATATCTTAATAAAGAGATTAAAGGAGGGAAAGGAGGAGATAAAGGATAAGGTGGGGAAGTTGTTAAGTGAGATAGGTGTAACAGGCGCGGAAGGACGGATAGAGGAAGCTAGGAGAGTAGGAATAAGGAATATGAAAGGGTTGGGCATGGTGGTGGTAAAACTGGAAAATATCAATTTAAAGAGAGAGATTATGGAAAAGAAAAAGAGATTAAAGGGGAGGGACGAAAGAATAGAGGAGGATCTTACATGGAAGGAGAGGAAGATGATGTGGAGGTTAGGAGAAATAGCAAGGGGTGAAGAAAGCGAGGGCAAAAGAGCATGGGTAAAATATGGGAGAATCTGGAAGGACGGAAAATGGTGGAAGTGGGATGAGGAGAGAGAAATGTTAACGCTGGAAAGAGGAGTGGATAGGAGAGTAGGGGGGGAAATTAGGAGAAGAGAAAGTGAGGAGAGGGGGGAGGCGATGCTAGTGGAAGATGCAAAAAAGGAGTGATAGATGATAGGGGAAGGGGGGTGTAAGAGAAGATAGAATAAGAGAGGAGAAGGAAAAACAGGGATTGAGGAGAGGGGATGGAGAACGAAAAAGTATGAGATGAGGAATGGGGGAGAAGAGGAGGAGGGGTGGAAGGTGATGTTCTGGAATGTGGCAGGTTTAAATAATAAGGATGTAGATTTTTGGAAAGCAATAGAGGAAGGGAATATAATATTTTTACTAGAGACATGGGTGGATTCACGGGGTTGGGAGAAGATAAGGGGGAGGTTGCCGAAAGGATTCAGATGGGATGTGCAATACGCGAAGAGAAGAAATAGGAAGGGAAGAGCCATGGGAGGGATTGTGGTGGGGATTAGGAAGGGGATAACAATAGAAGTCACGGCGAAGACAGAGGAGGAAGGTATGGAAAAGATAGTAAGGCTGGG
Source organism: Prenolepis imparis (assembly GCF_030444845.1). Lineage (NCBI taxonomy): Eukaryota > Metazoa > Arthropoda > Insecta > Hymenoptera > Formicidae > Prenolepis > Prenolepis imparis. The sequence continues at coordinate 155,045 of NW_028141174.1, forward strand.
AAAAGAGAGATGGAGAATTGGAGGAATTTATATAAATGGAAATATGGAGGAAAAACTGAGCAAGGAGGAATATTAGAATAATGGTAGGAGGGGATTTCGACGCGAGAACTGGGGAGTTAGGGGGAGGGGTTGAGGAGGGAAAAATAGAGTGGGAGGGGAAAGAGAGAAGGTCAAAAGATTTGAAGGTAAACAGGGAAGGGAGAATGCTGGTAGGTACGCTAGAGAAGGTGGGATGGGAGTTATTTGGGGGGGGGGATAGAAGGATACGAAGAAGGGAACTGGACATATATGGGACCGAACGGGAAGTCGGTAATAGACTACGTAATCGGGAGTGGGGTGGTGAAGGAAAGAATAGGGAGCCTGGAGGTGGGATGCAGGATAGATTCGGACCATATGCCATTGATAATGCGGATAAAGAGGGAAGGAATAAGAGGGGTTGGAGGGAGAGGGAAGGGGCAAAAGAGGTGGATTTGATCCGAGGAAAGGATAAGAGAATTTAGAGGGAAACTAGGAGAAATTCGAGGGGAGAAGAAGGAGATAGAAGAAGATTGGGGGAAGATGAAAGAAAAAGTGTTGGGGATTATAAAGGATGGTAACGGGGACGGTGGGGGAAAAGAAGGTAAAAGGAGGGGGTGGTTTGATAAGGAATGTAGGGAAGAGAAGAGGAGAGTGAGGAAAGAGATGCGGAAGTGGAGAAGAGAGGGAGGAGAAGGAATGAATTATAAAGACGCGAAAAGGAACTATGGGAAATTATGTAGGGAGAAGAAGGAAGAGGAGAACGAGGAATGGATAAAGAAGGCAAAGGAAGCGAAGACGGAGGGTCAGGCTTGGGAAATAGTTAGAAGAGAAAGGAGGGGAGGGAGAAAGGCGGTGGGGGAAGGAATAGAGATAGGGGAGTGGGATGTATATTTTAAGGACCTTTTAGGGGGAGTGAAGTCCGAGGTTATGATGGGGACGCATGGTGGATTAAGAACGGATGGGGAAGAGGGGTTAAGCAGAGAGGAGGTGAAAAAGGCATTAGGTAGGATAAGGGATAAAAAAGCTGTAGGAGTAGATGAGATACCGGGGGAGGTCTGGAAGTACGGTGGAGAGGAGATGGAGAAGTGGATCTGGGAAAGAGGCGTTTTGGAGGTGACTGGGGAAAAAGGGTTTGGTTATTTGACGCGCTAGTGTGGGCTGTGCTAGGGTACGGGTAGAAGTATGGGGGTGGAAAGAGAGGGAGGGAACGGAATGGGTACACGATAGATACTTAAGATGGGTGTTGGGAGGGGAATGGGGGACGCCGGGGTATATGGCAGAGTTGTATATAATTAATTACTTTTTCAATTAATTACCATGTTTAATTATCAATTGAAGTGTACCATTATAATTAAAATTTTTTAAATTAACGATTAATTAAAAAAAAGTTAATCGCAGTTCATTCGATGACGATTGATATAAGCGAGATTAATCTAAGGTTGTTTAATTAACGATTGATATGAACGGAATCAATTGAAGGTCATCCGATTAACAATTAATATAAACGAAATTAATCGAAGAGTTCGATTAACGATTAGTATGAGCGAATTCAATTAAAAGTCATTCGATGGACGATTGAACCGAGCAAATTTAATCGAAGACTGCTCGATTGACAATTAATTTGGAAAAATTCAATCAAAAATTATTTAATTAATAAACATAACAAATTTAATGCAAATTTCTTTGATTAATGATTGATTTAAGCAAACGTAATCGAACATTTCCCTTCTATTCAAGGTTGAAAAAATATTAATTACTTTTTGAAAATTAAATAATTGATAAAACAATTTTAATTAAAATATTTTGAATTAACGATTGATTTAAAAAAAAGTTAATCGCAGTTCATTCGATGACGATTGATATAAGCGAGATTAATCTAAGGTTGTTTAATTAACGATTGATATGAACGGAATCAATTGAAGGTCATCCGATTAACAATTAATATAAACGAAATTATTACAATTCATAATAATAAATAATATAGAAAATGTCTACTACGTACAAGAAGATTTTCACAGTGGCTACTGCATACGAGAAAATTGTTAGAACGAAGGGGAATGATTGCGTTCACTCATATCATAATCGTCAATCGAATGGACTTCAATTAAATTGATTCACTTCGTCGTAGAAGGAAGGGAAGTCTTTGATTACATTTGCTTAAATCAATCATTAATCGAAGAGATTCGCATCAAATTTGTTATGATTAATCATTAATTAAATAATTTTCGATTAAATTTTCCCTAATTAATTGTCAATCGAGCAGTCTTCGATTAAATTTGCTCGGTTCAATCGTCCATCGAATGACTTTTAATTGAATTCGCTCATACTAATCGTTAATCGAACTCTTCGATTAATTTCGTTTATATTAATTGTTAATCGGATGACCTTCAATTGATTCCGTTCATATCAATCGTTAATTAAACAACCTTAGATTAATCTCGCTTATATCAATCGTCATCGAATGAACTGCGATTAACTTTTTTTTAAATCAATCGTTAATTCAAAATATTTTAATTAAAATTGTTTTATCAATTATTTAATTGAAAAAAATTTAATTAATATTTTTCCAACCCTGGTATATGGTAAGGGAAGAATTGCAAAGGGATAAACTGAGAGTAAAGATGGGGAGAAGGGTCTGGGAATATGAGAGAAGGTTAGAGGAGGGGAAGGGTGGACAACTAGCAAGGAATTGTCTAGAAGAAATAAAAGGGAGGGCGAAGAAAGGGGCGGGACTATCAGAGTGGGAGGAAGAGGGAAGGGATTTCTTTAAGGATAGGGGAAAGGATATATGGGAGATAGAGCAGCGTAGGGAGAAGGGGAATTTCAGATGGGAAGAAATAGAGGAGATAGAAAAAGATAGGCCGGGGGAGGAAAGAAGGGGTAAAATAGAGGAATCCAAATTTAATTGCTGGTATAAGTGGGTTAAAAGAGAGGGAATTCCGATATATCTGAGAAAAGGTTGGGGGGAAGGGAGATGGCAGAGGATGGCGAGATATAGGCTGGGAAAAGGAATGAAAGGGAATAGATATTGGTTAAAAGAGGAGGAGAGATTATGTAGAGTTTGTGGGGGAGGGGTGGAAAATTGGGAACTTGTTTGGGAGGAATGCTTGGGTTGGGGGGAGGAGGGAAGCTGGCAGGAGATGGTAGAAAAAGTTTTAGGGGTGGAAGGGGAGGGAAAAATCTGGCTAAAGGAGTTAGAGAGTGTCAGAGAAAGGAAAGAAAGGGGAGAGGAACTAGAGAAAAACCGTGGAGAGGGGGGGGAGAAGAGAGAAGGGGTGAGAGAGAGAAGAGAGAGTGAGAAAAAGAAAGTGTGTGAGAGGGTGAGAAAGAGGGAGAGAAAGAGGATGAGAGGGAGAGGGAGAAGTGAGAAAAAGTGGCAGAGGGCACCCAACCGGAAGCGGAGGTTCCCTCTAGGTTAAGCATTTAGATTAAGCATTTAGATTAAGACTAGAATTAAGTTAGATATAAGCCTAGAATTGAAAGGATTGGGGGGGTAGGTAGGCGAGCGGTTTAGGAGAGCGTGTGTGTGTGTATACGGGAGCGGCGAATAGTGTATATTTTTGTATATTTTTTGTATAATATGTTTCCAAAATTCTCTTGTATATTCTTTTTATTTTGTTTATTGTATTTATATCATTCATATATTTTATTTTTATTTTTTGTTTTTTTCTTTTTCTTGTTTTTTTTCTTTTTTTTTGGTTTTGTCAGTTTATTTATAATTGTGTTGAGATGTAATTTGATGTAAAATTGAAACCCTTAGGGGGCCAATAAAGCACATATCTAATCTAATCTAATCTAATTAATATAATTAGTTGTTTACAAAATAAACAGGGCGGAAAGTTTTTAAATAAACACCTTGTATATTATATTATAATATATTGTATATTATAATATAATATATTGTAATATATAATATATTATAACATATACATGATTCATTTTAATCTTAACAGGCAAATATCTCGAAAAATACGAAAGATACGGAAAAATGTTTCAAACAACAGTTGTTTTGTTCGAAGGGAAACATAAGATAGTGCCATTGATTTGACCTTGAATAGTCATTTGAAGGTCACGTGAAGGTCACCTTCAATTTTTTAAATGAAACCACCTATTTTTCATTGCATATTCTTGTAGCTTACCTCGAGAGCTTTCCAAAACCCTATAATTGAGTTATTTTTTATTAAGTACTTTCCGAGTTATGAGACTTGAAATTTACAGTATTTTGACATAAAATATAAAATATCTTGTGAAACATTCACTTTTCGGTAATCTTACTGTAATACTTTTATGTATAGAATAATAAGACCAATCAATTGGTGTAAAGAAAACACATAGTTGTTTTTAAAAAAAGTATGCAATTTGCAACATATTTTTTTTAAAGCAACTAAAGAAAGATTTATTTCAATTATTTAAAACAAATGTTGATTTTTTCTCCAATTTCTAGCAAATAAAATTGTTATTATAATCAATGACATAAAAAGTATAAAACTACATATATATAATATACATTACACTTATGAACAGATATTCCGTCTATTTTACTTATTTCTTTTATATAATTTTTGAATTTCGCTATTTATACAAATTAATAATTACACATAATCACATATTATTATACATTATAATTATTTTATTATTGTTATAGTCATAGTCATAGTCATAGTCATAGTCATAGTCATAGTCATATTTATTCGGCTTCCCCTAGGTTTGCCTAGAAGCTTTTTAGGGAAGCTCCAAACCCCTTACATCCTCCTCTCTTCCTTTATCATATACAATACTTTCATACAGAATATCATAGCCATTATCCTCATTCTCGTTCCTCCCCGCTTCACCTCCTTCCTTCTCCCATTTCTCCTGTTCCTCTCTTTTCACCTCCAGCCTCTCCTTGCCTTGTCTTGTCTCCTCTCCTGCATCCCTTTCTTTCCCTCCTTCCATTGCATCTCTCATCTAAACAGAAACTTCTTCGGACAAACACACACATAAATACATCATTCCCCTGTATCCTAGCCTTAGGCGACCTTACAATCATTCTACTCCACCCTTCCCTACTCCCTTTCCCGTCTTCCTTCCCTTTTCCCCCTTCATTTTCCCATGCCCTCTTACCCTTAAAACCTCCCCCCTTTCACCTCTTCTCCCTTTTGACCTTCTGCTTCCTCCGATTCCGCTCTTACGCCTCTACCTCCGTTTTGTCTTCTCCGTGTCCCATTTCCTTCCCTTCCTTCTCACATTTTCCTCTTTCCACCCTTTTGTACCAGCCCCTCCTTTTCAACTTCCCATCTCTTTTTGTCCTTTCACCCTCGGCCTGTCTAGTCCCCTCTCCTGCGTCCCTTCCTTTCCCTCCTTCCATTGCATCTCTCATCTAAACAGAAACTTCTTCGGACAAACACACACATAAATACATCATTCCCCTGTATCCTGGCCTTAGGCGACCTTACAATCATTCTATTCCACCCCTCCCTTCCCACCTTTCCCGTCTTCCTTCTTTTTTCCCCCTTTATTTTCCCATGCCCTCTTCTTACCCTTAAAACCTCCCCCCTTTCACCTCTTCTCCCTTTTAACCTTCTGCTTCCTCCGATTCCGCTCTTACGCCTCTACCTCCGTTTTGTCCTCTCCGTGTCCCGTTTCCTTCCCTTCCTTCGCACATTTTCCTCTTTCCTCCCTTTTGTACCAGCCTCCCCTTCCATTATCCCATACCACGCATCTCCCTTTTGCCCTCTCCTTTCTTACCTTTTCCACTATCCTCCATCTTTCCCTCCTCTCCTCCATTGTTAACTCTTCATCTATCCCTACTCCCCATTTTCTTCTAATTTCCCACCCTTTCTCTATCCACTCTTTTTTATCCTCCTCTTCCCCCATCTCCACTATCAACACCCAAGAACCTACTTCCCCTTCTCTTTCCGTCACCCCCTTTATCTCAAACTCCCTACCTAACACTATCCACTGTTCCCCCCATAAACTTTTTCTTTTCTAACCTCCCATCTCCCTCTATCTCTTATCCTTCCTTTTCTAACCTTCCTACCTCTTCTTCACTTCTTGTCTCCTCTCCTGCGTCCCTTCCTTTCCCTCCTTCCATTGCATCTCTCCTCTAAACAGAAACTTCTTCGGACAAACACACACATAAATACATCATTCCCCTGTATCCTGGCCTTAGGCGACCTTACAATCATTCTACTCCACCCTTCCCTATCCCCCTTTCCAGTCTTCCTTCCCTTTTCCCCCTTCATTTTCCCATGCCCTCTTACCCTTAAAACCTCCCCCCTTTCTCCTCTTCTCTCATTCAACCTTCTGCTTCCTCCGATTCCGCTCTTACGCCTCTACCTCCGTTTTGTCCTCTCTCTCCCCTCTTCCCTCCGCTGCACTGCTTCATCCCGGTCATCTTCCGTCCGCTCTCTTCCAATTCTTCCTCTGTCTTCTTCTTCTCTCCCCCCCCTTCCGGCCTCTTCTCGCATTTTTCTTCTTTTATCCGTTCTCCTCTTACCGCTTCCCTCCACCTCCCGTCTTCTCCGCTCTCCGACTCATTCTTTTTACACTCCTTCCTCTCTTTCTTTCTTTCATCTTCCAATCTCTCATCCCCTTCCACGTTTTTCCTCCATAACCTCTCCATCATTTCCAGTCTCTCTAACTTTTTCTCCACTCTTCTTCTCCTTTCCTCCTCCTCAGTTTCTCTCTCCGACTTCCTCTCCATCACCTTCAGCATCTTTTCCATTATCACTCTCATCTCCTTTATCTCTCTCACTCCCTCTTTCATCCATTCCATCCTCCGACTTTCTCTCTCTCCAACACCGTATCCTCTCTTCTACCGTCTCTTAACTTTTCTTCAGATCTCTTCCTCTTTTCCACTTCCGGCTCTATCAGCGTCCTTTCTTCTTACTCTCCATTATCTCTCACTTTCCACCTGCTCTCTAAAATTCTTCCAATCTCCAAAACATTTGTCAGCTGGATCGCTATCGACCCTGCACGTGTCGATCATACCGGTGGCGCCCTCTTTCCACTTCCACTCCTGTATCCACCTTCCTTCGCCGTCTCCATCTGAACCGTTCGAACCACTCTCTACTTGCCGCAACCTCCGTGGCGCCCTCTCCATCTACCCTTTCTCTCACTTAAGCCTCTCCTTACTGTCCAGCGCCCTCTCTCTCATCTCCTCTGCCACGTCACGTCTCCTCGTCCTTTCTTCCCGTTGCTCCGTATTATTCCACCTTCCATAAAATCCTTTCTACTTCGTTCTCACGCTCACCATCACCTCACTCAACTCCTCCTGTATTCCTCTATCCGTCTCTTATTTCCTTCTCCTCCATCTCACCCAATAAACCACCTTTTTCACGTCCCAACACGGAGCACTACTTTCCGCCTGTCACTACCTCCGCGGCCATCTTCCTCCCTCCTTATTATTGTTATATTAAAATGCCATTTTGTGCGCGACGGAACGTGAAACTCGAATTCCGGAGTTAGAGAGGCTTGGAAAGATAGCTACAAGCGCGTAACGTTAACAAACTATATTTGACAATCACTAAATACAAAGATTCACAATAAAACTTCGAGTAAAATTAACTAAAGTTCGCTAATTTTATTAACTAATCGAATTCCGCAAGCTACGGTATGCGCGAGAAAAGGACAAGCGATCTGTTTCTGATTTTTGTTTGAGTTGCACTCTGTTCGCGTCGAAAGACTGTATAACAAAGCGGCCCCGGTCTCTCGAGAAAAGCTTTTATATAACAAAAGGTCGAGAATCTTCTAAATGTTTTAGAAGATTCTCAAAACCGATTAAGGGCAAGAGGAGAATGACAATGTAAATTTTATCTCGTATATTCATTATAATTGTTTATATTGGGTGACTTCTCTTGAGCGACCGCGGTGTTTATTTTCTGTCTCTGTTTAAGAGAGAGATAGAGCGAGCGCTTATTGACGAAGGCGCGGGGCGTTCGCACGCTCCTGCGGCCGAGCGCTGATATCTGAGGCGGCGTGTATAGGTTCTAATAATATACAATTTTGGTTGCATGTTGCATAGAATGCATGAATGCATGAATGTTACGAACAAATTTATTGTTTTCCAGCTCGCGATTTTATTCGAGAGTCCGATCTCGAACATTCCGCCCGCCTTGCAGGGGTAGGCCTGCAACGGAATCTCTCGCGCGAGAGCGGGAGCACGTGTTCATCCACGCCCTCGCGAGGAACGAGCACGTGTCGCGAGCATGTACGCGTACGCTTAGAGTGTGGAGCTGGAATGTGGTGTCGATCCGTGAATTTCGCGACCGATCAGCTGTTCGCATAGTCAGACCGCGCGGCGCGTGTGATACAGAATGTGTATGGCAACGGATGAAGTTGAATAATAGCCATGAGATTGTAAAAAGACGTAGTGTTAGTGGAATGAGGTGTTATGGCGTTCGCAGGTGTCGGCTCGATTTTCAAGCTAGTGCGCGTGAGTACAATGAATTAATTAGTATGTGGAATCATAGATTACAGAAGAGTTTTTTTTTTTTTTTTTTTTACTATTTTTCCGAGCTGTCAGGGAGGAGCACTAGTTTACTCACAGGCCGAGTAAGAACGGATGCGGCGGTGCGCACCTCAACGACCCGGGTGTGACCGTCCGGACCGGGGTGAATTTTTTCGACGCGGGCTAGCGGCCACTTATTCGGAGGAGAGATTTTGCTGCGCACAAGACATAGACGACCAACGTGGATGTCTTTGACCGTCCTGAGCCATTTCGGACGATGAGCGAGCGCGTGGAGATATTCGCGAGACCAACGGCTCCAGAAGTGATCTCTCATTTGCTGGAGATGCTGTCACCGAGAGAGGTGCGACGTCGGAGCTTCGGCAAGAGAGGGCTCAGGGACGGCATTGAGCGCCGACCCTACGAGGAAATGGCCTGGAGTTAGCGCGGTAAGATCTTCTGGGTCGTCACTTAAAGCCTGAAGTGGCCTTGAATTCAAGCAAGACTCTATTTGCGATAATAACGTATCCATTTCCTCATAGGTCAGAGTCGCCTCGCCGATTACCCGACGCAGGTGATGCTTCGTTGACTTGACGGCGGCTTCCCAGATGCCGCCGAAGTTGGGAGCTGCTGGGGAATTGAATCGCCATTCAATCCGTTCCTCGGCTAGTTGCGCTGCCAGGTGCTGTCCCTCCTTGGTGCTCGCAGAGAAGAGAGCCCGGAGCTGCGAGTCGGCGCCAACAAAGTTAGTGCCGCAATCACTGTGAAGTGATTTACAGAGTCCTCGGCGGGCGACGAAGCGTCGGAAAGCAGCTAGGAATGCGTCTGCCGTGTAGTCGGAGACGACGTGCAGGTGTACTGCTCTCGTGGCGAGACAGACGAAAATGGACAGGAAGGCCTTGGATGCTCGATGTCCTCGTCCCTTGGAGGTCCTTAGCCACACGGGCCCGGCGTAGTCGACGCCCGTATGTAAAAACGGACGTGCTGGAGTCACTCTGGCGGCTGGTAGGTCTCCCATCAATGGTTGAGTGGCGGCCGCCCGCCATCGCACACAAGTATGACAGCGGTGCAGGCAGCCCTTGACGATTGCTCGGCCGCGAGGGATCCAGTATTCTTGCCGAATGCACCCCAGAGTTAGCTGAACGCCGCCGTGCAACGTCCTTCGGTGGAAGGCCTCGACGACGAGCCGGGTGAAGTGAGAGCCTCCCGGCAGGATGATCGGATGACGAGCGTCGTGGGCTATGGCTGCGTGCTTTAGCCGTCCCCCGACTCGGAGCACGTTCTGTCCATCCAGGAACGGACTCAGCTTGGCGAGGGGTCCCCGGACAGGTAAGTGTTCTCCTCGATGAATCGGGGTTAATGCGGTTTTGAAATTTGCAGATTGTATCAGCCTGATCTAAGACAGACGGACTTCCTCGAGCTCGGCCGTAGAGAGGATCCGAAGACTGGCATCTTGGTGTCGTCGTGAACTTTCTTGTTTCTCGGAAGTCGCCGCCAGCGACGACACCACGCAGTAATTCGCAAAAACCGGCTCAAGGAGGAGTAGCGTGTCAGCATCCGGCTCATCTTCCAGGACGGCAGCGGTTGTATGGCACCGGCAGCGCTTTTCGGGCAGCTCGTCGATGACATCGTTGCTTGGCCAGGAGTCCCTCTGCATCTACAGCCAGGATGGGCCGCGCCACCAGAGGGGATGATCCACTAAATCACTCGCGGAGAGTCCTCTGGAAGCGCAATCGGCGGGATTTTCCCGCCCGGGTATGTGATGCCATCGGGCGTCTGGCAATGAAGTCTGGATCTCACTAACTCTATTTGCCACGTAGGTTTTCCAGGAAGCAGGATGAGCTCGAATCCAGCCGAGCGCCACCGTAGAATCGGACCATAGATGTATCTTTGTCGAGAGATCTAGGGAGCGTTGCAGATGGGCCACCAGTTGAGTAAGGAGAGACGCGGCACAGAGTTCCAGCCGGGGCAAGGTAACCTGTTTTAATGGTGCTACTTTCGTCTTAGCAGCTACTAGTCTAACTTCCACTTGATCTTTCTCATGGCAGGTACGCAAGTACACGACGACGGCGTAGGCTCTCCGACGCATCGGCAAAACCATGGATCTCACAGTGGCTGGATACCACATCTCCGGTCAACCATCGAGGTATGCGAATCTTCTCCAGGGACTTTAAGTCGGCCTGAAATTCCTCCCACTGGTTGGCATCGGCGTCGGAGAGTGGCTCGTCCCAGTCGATCTTCAGCAGCCACGTTGCCTGGATCAGCATTTTGGCTCGTATCGTCGTCGGAGACAACCACCCCAGTGGATCGAACAGTCTAGCAGATAGCGACAGGACCGTTCGCTTGGTGAACTTCTCGACCCTAACTAGCCTTGTCGAGAAGGAGAAGCTATCATCATGAAGATGCCACTGGAGCCCTAACGTCGAGTGGCTCTCGCCAGGAAGCCACCATCTCGGCTCTCGCTGAAGTTTATCCTCCAAGGTAAGATCCTCCAGTAACGTAGCATCGTTGGCGGACCACTTCTTCAGGGGGAAGCCGCCCGCCTCGCAGATCTGTATTAATTGACTCTTGATTTTCTTGGCTTCCCGGATAATCGATGAGCCAGTCAGGATGTCGTCCATATACGTGTCATCGCGCAGAGCAGCTGCCCCTAAAGGCCACGCCTTCCCGTCGTCCTCCGCCAGTTGCCGGAGAGTGCGGATAGCGAGGAAGGGAGCACAAGCCAACCCGTAAGTAATGGTGTTTAATTGATACTCTCTTATCTCTTCTCCCGGATGTTCCCTCCATACAATCCTTTGCAGATTCCGGTCCTCCGGACTTGCGTCGAGAATCTTCTAGATGTTTTAGAAGATTCTCAAAACCGGTTAAGGGCAAGAGGAGAATGACAATGTAAATTTTATCTCGTATATTCATTATAATTGTTTATATTGGGTGACTTCTCTCGAGCGACCGCGGTGTTTATTTTCTGTCTCTGTTTAAGAGAGAGATAGAGCGAGCGCTTATTGACGAGGGGCGTTCGCACGCTCCTGCGGCCGAGCGCTGATATCTGAGGTGGTGTGTATAGGTTCTAATAATATACAATTTTGGTTGCATGTTGCATAGAATGCATGAATGCATGAATGTTACGAACAAATTTATTGTTTTCCAGCTCGCGATTTTATTCGAGAGTCCGATCTCGAACACACTTAATTTATAAAGTGCTAATACATTACTTTAATATAATAATACATGTGCGTACTTTTATATATAATTTCATATAATTATATTTTTAATTTTAAAATATACGTTTCTTTATATAACAGATTTTTCATTTGGACGGTGTGCAAATGCGCCCGCCAAAAATGGCACAATTCAATAATGGCAACATGCCATATGAATTGTTAATTAAATCTAATACCATTGTATCAAATATGGGAATATTTGATCCAATTAGTTCCTTGGATACACAACCTGAATCGGTTGAACTTTGTCATGTATTAAATACCACAAAACGCATTAGTAAGTATTCTTTCATTATATCTTTTAATAATTTTTTATCATTTTTATCTATTATATTATATATTTTCGTAATACAATTTGGAGTAAGTTAATTTTTTTATACAATATTTTTCCAAATATTCTTATCTTTTATATATTATATTTTAACATACTATATAATATATTGCAATATATACTCACAGATGTTTATATACATGTCTATATATGTCATCTGTGTATATACTATATTATAATATATGTAATGTGTTGTAAATATTATATTATCATATTATTAATAATAATACATGAAATATTATAGTTTATTGTCAAATATGTAAATATGTATATTATCTCAAAATAAACATATTGTTTTTTATTTAAAAAATTGTGAAATTAAATAAAATAAAAAACGATAAATAATATCAATATAATATTTATTTATTAAAATTTTATTATTATTTATTAAGATATTTATTTATTTAGATTCTTTGAATAAGAATAATAAAATTGTCTGGTCTTTTTCTTAATTTTTTTCCATTAATTATTATATATTGTAATATAAAATTTGGCCGCAGGAGCGTGCGAACGCCCCTCGTCAATAAGCGCTCGCTCTATCTCTCTCTTAAACAGAGACAGAAAATAAACACCGCGGTCGCTCGAGAGAAGTCACCCAATATAAACAATTATAATGAATATACGAGATAAAATTTACATTGTCATTCTCCTCTTGCCCTTAACCGGTTTTGAGAATCTTCTAAAACATCTAGAAGATTCTCGACGCAAGTCCGGAGGACCGGAATTTTTTTTTGTAATATAAAATTTAATATTTCTTAGATATTTAATTAAGACGTTAGGTTCTTAATAAAAAGAGTTATAAAAAAATAAATTATAATACAAACAATATTAAACAATTAAAATAAAATTTATAAATTTTTATTTTTACCTTTTATAACTTATTAATACATATATTTATATATTAAATAATGGGAAATAAATAAAATTTAATATAACGAATAAATTATTTCAGTTGCCAATTAATATCTAAACATATGTATAAAATTTCAATTATTTGAACGTTGTTTTTCTAAAAAATATATAGCTATTAATTGCAAATTACATACTTTTACATCAATTGATTTCTCTTATTATTTTGTGCATAAAGGTATTAAGGTAGAATCATCGGTAAATAATTATTTTGAGATATTTCATAATTTATGTAAGATTATGTCAAATTAAAGTATAAAATAAGATATCAGGCATCCGGTTCCGGAGTGAATGTGAGTGACAGGTGTGAGAGAGTATGAGCAGAGTTGGGTGAGAGAGAAGCAAAAGGAGTGAAAGGAGAATAGGAGAGTTGGGTACAGGTGATGCGGGGACAAGAGAGGGTTGGCGGAGAGTAAGGATGAACGAAAGAAAGTGAGAAGAGACGGTGACTGCGTTGACGGCGCTATCGTCGTAGAATATAGGCGGGAGTTAAGACGGGCGTCGGGAGTGGAGCTAGAGGGAGAGCACGGGTAGCAGCGCAGGGCGCAAATTTTGAATTTTAAATAACAGGAGGGAGAAGAGATGGGTCACAAGAGCAAAGAAGGAAAGTTGAACGAGGGAGAGGAAAAAAGATAGGGGGAGAAGAGGGAAAAAAGAAGGTAGGGAGGCCGAGAAAGGTAGAGGAGCTAACCAAAGAAAAAAGAGGCAGCACGGGAGGTATAGTGGAATATTTAAAAAGGAAAAGGGAGGGGTTAGGAGAGGAGGACAAGGAGGAGGATGAATGGGCGCTCAGAAGAAGCAAAAAGGTGGAGAGATTACAGGAGGGGGGGAGACGAGAGGGAGGATCTGGGGATCATGATTAAGGAAATGAGTGATAAATTAATGGAGAGGCTTAGTGAGGAATTGGGAAAGATGAGATTAAAATTATGTAAAAGGGAGGAGAAGTGGAGGGAGGAAAGGAAGGGGCTAGGGATAAAGTTGCAAGATTTAGAAAAAAGAGTGGTGGAATTGGAAGCTAAATTGGAAAATGGAGCAGAGGGAAGAGGGGGAAATGAGGAGAGGGGAATGGACGGTGACAAAGGGCCGGAAAAATCAATGGCGGATAAAGTGAAAGGTATAGGGAGGAAGATGGAGCTAAAAGAAAAGGAGGAAAGGAGGAATAATATAGTGATCCGGAGAATGGAAGGAGGGGAAAGAGAAACGAATGAGAAAGTGGTGAAAGTGCTGGAGGAGATCGCGGTAAAGGCAGAGATAGAATGGATTAGAAAGGTGAGGAAAAGAAGTGGGATGGTGGTGGTAAAGCTAGGTAGTAGAGAGCAGAAAAAGCAGGTAATGGAGAAGAAAGAAAGATTAAGAGGGAAAGCGGTTAGGATTGAGGATGATCTGACGTGGGAAGAAAGGAAAATGAAATGAAAATTAGAGGTAATTGCAGATGAGGAAAGGAAAAGAGGGAATATAGAGTATGCACAGGGTACGGAAGAGTAAGAATCAACGAGTGTTGGTGGAGATGGGACGAGAAGGAAGGTAGACTTAAGAACTGGAAAGGAGAGGTTAGAGAGACAAGTACAATGAAGGGGGAATGAGAAAAGGGAAATGGAGAAGGGAAGGGTTAAGGAGAAGAAAAGAAGAGGTGAGGAGTAGGGGAGGGGAAAGAGAGGCAAAAAATAGGAAAGGGGATAAAAGGAAAATGACTAAGGCGTTGAGGAGGGGGGAAGGAAGAGATAAGGAGAGAGAAAGGGAAGGGTGATGGAATGTGGGATTTTGGAATGTGGCGGAGATTAGGAATAAAGGGGAAAGTTTCGGGAAAGAGGTTAAAAAGTGGGAGGTGGCGGTGGTGGTGGAAACGTGGGTGGATGAGAAGAGCTGGGAGAGGGTAAAGAGAATACTACCAAAGGGGTATAGGTGGGAGAAGCAGTTAGCGAAGAGGAAAAATAAAAAAGGGAGGCCAATGGGAGGGATAATTATTGATGTCAGGGAGGATCTGGGGGTAGTATCAATGGAGGTAGAAAAGAAAGATGAAGGAGTGATGGCAATAGATGCATGGGTGGACAGAGAGAGATAGAGGATAGTCGGGGTTTATATAAACGGAGATATGGAGAAAAAGTTGGAAGTGCTGAAGGAGTGGCTAGAAGAGCAGAATAAAGATTTGTGGACAATAATAGAAGGGGACTTCAATGCGAGGGCCAGTGAAAGGGGAAGAGGAAGAGAGGGGGAGAAGAAGAAGAAGTCGAAAGAAAATCAAAGGATAGGAAGAAAAATGGAGTGGGAAAGAAATTAATAGAAGGGCTAGAGAAGGTAGGATGGGGGATTTTAAATGGGAATACTGTTGGGGATGAAGAAGGTGAGTTTACGTATACAGGAAGAAGAGGGGAATCGGTGATTGACTATGTAATAGGAGAGGAAAGAGTAAGAGAAAGAGTGGTAAGGTTGGAGGTATGCGATTGTGTGTAGTCAGATTACCACCCATTAGTGGTATCGTTGGTGGGAAGAGGGGAGAGCGGAGAAAGGAGAAAGGAAGAGGGGGAAGATGGACAGAGAGAGTTGGGGAAAGGATTAGAGATAGGATGGAATGGGATGTAAGAGAAGGAAGTAGTGTAGATAAAGAGCTGGAGGTAAAGATAAAAAGAATAGGTGAAGAATTAAAGGAGGTGGCAAAAGAGGGCGGAGGGAGAAAGAGGAGAGGCTAATGGGATGAGGAGTGTGAGGTTAAAAGAAAAGAGGTGAGAAAGTGTCTGAGGAAATGGAGAAGGATAGGAGGGGGGGTGAAGGATACAGGAAAGGTAGAGTAAGGAAATAAGTTACTGTGTAAAAGAAAAAAAGAGGGAGAGAATGAGAGATGGGTAAAGAAGGCACAAGAGGCGACGACAGAGGGGGAGGTATAGAGGATAGTGAATAGGGAGAGGAAAAGGTGGAATGGGGTGAATGAGGGGATAGAAGAGAAAGAGTGGAGGAATCACTTTATGTGGTTGTTAAAAGGGGTGGAGGGTAAAGTGGTAAAGGGAAGGAAGGGCTGAAGAAAGGGTAGGAAGGAGGATGGAGAAGAGGGAATAGGGGTTGAATTAAGGGATATTATGGGTAGACTAAAGAAGGGGAAGGCATCGGAGATAGATGGAGTGCCAAATGAGGTTTGGAGGTTAGGAGGTGAAATGGTGGGAGAATGGGTATGGAAATTTTGTAACAGAGTTTGGAGGGGGAAGGATGGCCGGAGCAATGGAAGGAGGGAGTAATAGTGCCATTGGGGAAAAGGGGAGCAGGGGATAATGTGGAGGGATACAGGGGGTGACACTGATGCCGACGTTATATAAGGTGTATATAGGAATTCGTACGTAGAGGCTGAAGGTGGAAGTAGAAGAGAAAGGCATGATACCGCCGGGTCAAACGGGCTTTAGAAAGGGGATGGGGGTGATGGATAACATTTTTGTCTAAATTTTCTGGTGAACAGGCAAATAGGTAGAAAGGGAGGAGTATTAGTAGCAACGTTTGTAAATCTGAAGGCGACGTTTGACTCGATGAATAGAGAGATTCTGATGGAAGAGATTTGAGGGAGAGAGGAGTAAGAGAGGGACTGAGGAATAGGATTGAGGAAGTTTATAGGGAAAGGGAGGAAAGAAAGGGAGAAGGGTAGTTTGAGTGCAGTGTGAATGTGGAACCGGAAGTCGAGCGAGGATAGGATAGGTTATAGATCTCTCTCTCTCAGATAGTAGAATAATTTAGTTGTAAGATTACGCTTTTAGTTGTAAGTTAGGGTAAGAACATAGGTTTAAGATATTATATGGATTTGTAATTTGGCCTAAGAGGTAAACTAGTAAGAGGTTGGGGTACGCTCCTCTAAAAAGCGTCTTCAATCCCCTTCAATAAAAGGGGGTGAATAAAGAATATCTAATCTAATCTAATTTAAGTACAAAATATCTTGTAAACTATTCATTTTTTTATCATCCAATCCTTATAATTTTTTATACAGATATTGCAGAAAAAATCGATTTATTGTATATTAAAAAAAATATGGTCTCTTTTAAAAAATTAAAGATGATCTTGCCCTGATCTTGGCAACATCACCTAAGAAATATAAAATTGTTTTTAAAACTTTATTTTAATTATATTATAAATAATAAAATTTTATTTTATTCTATTTTTTCTAATTAATTGTATACTTTACAGTCTTAAAAGGATATGTAAAAACAAACTTTGAGAAAACAATTGATAAACTTAATAAAATTATTGGATGTGGCTCGATAACAGATGGTGTATATAAATTGGAAATTCATATTATGAATTTTACGGATGAAGATTATTTTGAATATAAAATTAAAAAAGGGGATCATGTTTAAGGTTCATCGGTATTATGCAAGCAACAGGTAAAAACATTTATTATATATTATTATACTTATTTTTAATTATTAAATTAATAATTGTAAATAATTACTAATAAGAATTGTAAATAATTACTAATAAGAATTGTAAATAATTACTAATAAGAATTTTAAATAATTACTAATAAGAATTTTAAATAATTACTAATATCATATTTAAATAATTACTAATAATAATTTTAAATAATCTCTCTCTCTCTCTCTCTCTCTCTCTCTCTCTCTCTCGTTTCCTCTCCCTCTTTATACATTTTTTCAATCAGCTGTAAATTTGTTATAATACCTTTTCCTATTTTTCTTCTTCTTTCTTTCTTTTTCTTCTTCTTTCTTATCTTTTACTTTTCACAAGAAATGTCAAAATTTGCAAATAATTACAATCGACACGAATGACAGCCACTCACAATATGAAGTGAGCGCAACGAGAGAACCAATCAACATCGCGGAAAAAGGCTTCAATACTTCGATAAAAACGAAATTCAATACTGAATTTTGAGTTAACATGCCTTTTTTAGAAAGGGACTGTAATAAAAAATAAAAAATGCGTTTTACTTACTTCACCAGACGTAAGGCAGAGCTTGCGATTGTCGTCGAGCACGGTGTTCAGACTCTCGATCCATGTGGCATCTACTGGCCCATCGAAGATAATCCACTTCCTTTTGAACAATTCATCCGAGACAAATCTTCGAAAAGCGGAAGCGCACACTCCGTCAGTCCATTCGGCGGATACTGGGTCGAAATAACCATACAATTGGCCCAAAGTGATGGCCTTGGGATTCAGGATGAAGTATTTAGTTGGCAAGCCGTTTTCATCTCCACGTTTGTGCATCAATGTCAGAGCATCGGCCAAAGTGCGAAGAACAATAGTCTTCCCTCCGAATGGTTCTCCTACCTGCATGTTCGATCACAATATTTAATTTGTATATACAGGATGGCCCACATAAAGTGTTACAAACTGTTTTTTCCGCCATATCTAGAAATATTAACTTGAATGTTTTTTAATTAAACGGGACAAGGCACCCGAAAATTTGATGTATAAAAAAATCGGAAGCCTTTAAGGAACAAAAAGGAGTGCCCTCATTTTTTTAAAAATAAAACCACTATAATTTTTTTCAAATAAATCGAATTCTTACAATATTTGACACAAAAAGTTATGAGAGTAGAATAATTAAAAAGTAAATAGTTTACGAAATATTTTGTACTTTAATGTGACATAATTTTATATAAATTATAAAATATCTCGTAAAATATTTATTTTAATTTATTAAAATATTTTTTCGATAATTTTATTTTAATATTTTTATGCATAAAATAATAAGAGGAATCAATTTTGTAAAGATGTGTAATAGTTGTTTTCGAAAGAAAATATGTAGCTGCTGGTTGCAAATTACATACTTTCTCTTAAAAACAATCATCAGAAAATGTTACGAGATATTTCATAGTTTATGTATAACTATGTCACATTAAAGTATAAACTCTCTTATAAACTATTCACTTTTTGATCATTTTATCTATTTAAGATTAGGATAAGATACATATTATAAGATTAAGAATTTATATTCGATTATAAGAAGATATGTAATATAGACGTATTATTTGATTATAAGAAGAGATGTATTATTCGTATAGTTCGTATAGTGTTTCTCCTGACGATCGAATGCTCGGGCCAGTTGAATCTTGACGAATTCATAGGTCTCTTCCAGGTTTTGTCGGATGTCGTCAGATTTCGGTCTCGTTCTGTCGTTCGTCCTTGGGTGGCCTGGCGCGGCTAGTTCGCGCCTGTGGTTCAAGTACGCTGTAGCGTCGGCGGTATTGAAGATGAACTGAAAAGCGGGTAGTTGGTCGTCCCAGTTTCGAAAGTCCTTATTCACAAATTACCCGATTATAATTTTGATAGTACGGTTCGTTCTTTCGACCAAATTACAGTTTAAAACGTATACCGGCGTGGTCCGGTGATTAATGTTGAACGCCGCCATGCGTTCAATAAACTCGCGAGAGATAAACTGTAGCCCGTTGTCCGACAGAATCAATTCTAGGCATCCATGACGTAGGACGATCCTCTCGGTGATTCGCTGGTGACGGCCGCAGTGGTCGCTTTTTTTCAACAGCGCGATCTCGACCCATTTCGTAAATAAATCTTGCGCGACCAATAACCAGGTATTTCCCCAGCGTGACCATGGTAATGGGCCAACGAAGTCCATTGTAGCTTGTTCCCATGGACGGCTTACGGCGGAGGCATGCAGGAAGCCGGCCAGGGGCGCTTGGATAACTTTATGTGCTTGACAATTGACGCAGTTGCGGACGTAGGTTGCGATGTCTTTGAACATCCGTGGCCAGTAGAAATGCTCGGCCATCCGCGCGATCGTTTTAGTGATTCCAAGATGGCCGGCTGTCGTAGTATCGTGATATTGTCATATCAGATCCTTGCGTCGGTCACTGGGCACACATTTTTTCCATTGACCGTCTGCCGGGTGCTTGAAGTCCAAGCTGTGTAATACATGCCGCCATAGCCGCCCTCCATTGATGTGATACTCAGGTTGAGTATTCGGTCGCCGTGTTACAGCTTCGTGGATCCGACGGTATCAACGGTATCGGAGCGGGGTAGCGGCGCATGTGCTAGGTTGGCGGGACAGAGCGTCGGCAACGCGATTCAGAGTGCTTCGGCGATATTTAATTTCGACATCGTATTGTTGTAGCTCGAAGAGCGACCAGCCAATCGGTTGGTCGGGACTTTGAGCCTTTGTAACCACTTTAATGACTGGTCCGTTACTACAATGAACGTGTATCCCTCTAGATATCCCTTCGTTCGCCGGATTCCCCAAACCACCGCAAGGCACTCTAGTTCGGTCGCGCTGTAGTTCCGCTCGGCTTCGTTAAGGATGCGGCTGGCGTACACGATTACCCGTTCCCCCTCGGTTGTGTTAGTACGGCTCCAAGGCCATTGGTACTGGCGTCAGTCTGTAGAATAAATCGGCGCGTGAAATCCGGGCACGCTAATGAAATTGACAAGCGTTTTTTTCAGGGTATTAAAAGCGCGAACCTCCTCCGTTCCCCATGTCCAGTGGCCGTTCTCTTTCATAAGGCGGGTGAGGGGTGCGGCGACGGTCGAAAAATGTAAATATAAATATAAATATAAAACGCCGATACCACGATACCATCCCCAGTAATTGTCTTATTTGCTTAACATTGGCAGGTTCCAGCCATTTTGCAACGGCATCTACTTTCGCGGGGTCGGTGCGAATTCCTTGTCGGTCGATCACATGTCCGAGGTATTTAAGTTCATCGACGCAGAAACGGCATTTCTCGGGGTTGAGTCGGAGATTCGAGGCGCGCAGACGGCGGACGACTTCAGCGAATAATTTTAAATGTTTCTCAAATAATCGGCTAATAACGATTGTCATCCAAATATACAAACACATGCGGCTCTAGGGCCGGACCGATGACTTGATCGAACAGCCTCTGAAACGTCGCGGGAGCGGAATGTAGGCCAAACGGCATAATCGTAAATTGATAAAATCCCCGGCCGGGTATCATGAATGTAGTAATAGGTCGGCTTTTTAGTGCTAAGGGCACCTGCCAGTAGTCATTTTTTAAGTCGAATGTGGACAGGTACCGGGCGCCGTGAAGTTTATCCAGAGTGACAGTTACTTGTGGCAGAGGATACGCGTTTTTATCTGTGACCTCGTTTACTTTGCGGAAGTCAATACTGAACCGGAAAATTTACCGTCTTTCTTTTTTATGACTACGACCGGGAAACTCCACGCACTCCGCAACGGTTCGATTATCCCGGCCGCCTCCATCTCCTCCACCTCTTTGTCGATCACCGCTTGCATAGCGGGGTTTCGCGGGCGATATTGCTGTTTAATGGGGGTTGCGTCTCGCAGTCGGATGGTATGTTGCGCTAGTGTGGTAGGTTCGTGCACGGCCTCGAATTTTTGTAATTTGGTATTTAAGAAGATTCGTAGTTGATAGTCCTCCTCCGTACCGCGTTTGCGGCGGTGTTATCGCGATCCCCGTACGGATCCACAGATCGGCTCCTACGAGGACGGCGATATCTAGGGATGGCAGGACGAGAAACGGATGTCGATATGTTCGTCCGTGCACGCGAATCGGTAGGATAATTATCCTCTTTGTATCGACCGGAGAACCGTTGGCCAGTCTCCTGTGTGACTCTATATCGTCTCCATGGTGATGAACCTGCAATCAAAGCGCGTGTCTCCGCTGCTTGCACCGCCAGCAGCACTCATTGCGGTCATAGATGGAGGCGACGGCTGGTTTCAGGGTGTCGGTACGTTCGGTTTTCCAAAGGACGCGACGTTGCTGCTCGATTTCTTCGTATTCCAAGGTTCGGGTCTGTAAATTCGTGATACTCGCGACTTCTTCATAATGTACACGCACCGGCAGAAATGGTGCGCGGCGTTAGATGTGTGAATACGTATATGACAGCCGAAAGTCATACGCACACATACGTAACGCGACATACGTGTGGCTTAAAGCGCGGCGGAGATCAAGGAGCAAAGGAGAAAGTAGTAGGGGGTACTCCAATATTGCATCTCTTTCGCACATCGCACGATCGAGAAAGAAAGCAATGCAAGACATGATAACCGCTAGTGGTGTCCAATAGCTGTCTCACTCATTCGACGGTCGAACGGAAGGAGTGCGAGTGAAACAGCTATATGGACACCGCGGATCGCGCTGTCTTTCGGCTGTCATACACGTATACACACATCTTAACGCCGGACACAATTCCTGCCGGTGCATGCGTGTACATACAATTTATACTTGGGGCGCATGTTATCATAGAGTCGGTCTAGTTGCTCTTCCCGGGTGTAGCTGCCGGCGTGCCTCATCATCGTTAACACTTTGGTTGTATACTTCGCGAAGTTTTCGTTCGGTTTTTGTCGGCGGTCTGCGATCTCGCGGCGGAGGGTGGCTTGGTATCGGCGCGGAAGAAACTGCGTACGAAATGCCCGTTCGAAGTCTCCCACTCTTGCCAGTCTATTCGGTTGTTTCGGTACCAGAGAAGGGTCTCCCCCCGTAGTAATTCTGATAGACCTTGTAATAATTGATTTTTGGAAAAACCGTACGTGGCTCAAAGTTCCTCCACCCGTTCGAGGAACGCGAACGGATCTCGTCTCGAATGACAGCCCCATTTTCGTATTTGATTAATAGTCTTGGTGTCTGTAGGGAGTGGTGGACCCGTGGGCCCGAAGGGGTTCGGAGGCGTGGCACTGCCGGATGCGGCTTCAACGTCGATGTGACCTTTGACTCGGAGCTCGTCGAGCATGCCGGAAGTATTTAATCCTCGCTGCGCGGCAATACTAATAAGCTGCTCTTTGCTAACAATAAGTGAATGCAGCTGTGAACGTATCACGAGGAAATCCGGCGATGACTCGGGGCGTGTTTTGTGTCTCGCACGGTGGTTAGCGGTCAGGTTGTTCGGGTGCTAGTATAACGTACCGCTTCCCGATACGGAATCGCTTGGAATCACAAGGTTCGGGAAGGGTCGGCGAGACACAATGCGTCGATTTTAAATAACAAAATTAAACAGTCTGAATTTAATGACAGATACAGAGGGCCTGCATAATAATTATTTAACCGTTTTGGATAACTTCTGAAGATCTCTTTAATTATTTTACTTTAAGAAATTCTTACTAACCGAACGTTTTTTTTAATTCTTCCGTATGTTGTTTGTATTTTATTAGTTTCACTTGTCATGCTTGTTTTTGTTTGAATACATACACATGTATGTATCTATTTCATAAGGACAAATATTTTTATTTATTTTTGCGACATTTTAACCTTACAACTTATACTACATCATGCATCCATCTACATTTTCTTATGTAAGTTCTGGTTTTTCATTACTTAGCGACTACAGATACGTATATTGTTTTCCACTTTTTAACGAGACTTCAATACTTAGCTTTTCGTTCTCTTTATTACATGTGGACATTAACGGTTTATTTCATGGCCTGTCAATCGTGGAATGGACATGTTGATGGATATATTTGACGAATTTTTTTTTTAACGATAATTTTTCTCTTAAGAAGACAACATGTGATCTAGTCAATACGATAATGAGGAGAATAGCGCATTACGATTTAACTGTTCTTTTAATTGTCGATCTCTGCTGCGTTTTATATGATTATTGTATTTTTTAATTTATAATTTTTATTCCTTATACTTAAGATGGCCCAAAAAAAGGTTGCCGAAACGTATATTATTGTAAGTCTTTAACGACCTATATCTAACTAATTTAAAATTTTTTTGTTTCTTTACTTGCGACTTAACTTCTTCGCTGGCTTCTATTGCCCTTTACCGTTTATATTATCAAAATTAAACAATTTATTTAAATAGACTTTACAAGTGAGTGCGGCTGAGAGTATGAATATGTGTGTAGGCGGGATGTAGTCTCTTTAAGGCTCGATAAGCGTGCGATTGCATTATATGTCATATTGACGTATATGGCTTGGGACGCGCGCGCGCGTGTGTGTATGTGTGTGTGTGTGTGTGTGTGTGTGTGTGTGTGTGATGTATTGCCGCGTGGGTTGTATGTTTTGAACAGGTAGCGAGATATCGGTGTTCACCAGGTGTGTTGTAAATGTGTGCGTGTGTATGTATGCGGTATATCGCTGTTCGTTGCGTCTGTATAGGCGAGGCGGGTCGAGGCCTGATGTGTTTGGAAAGAAACGTAAACACGCGTTTGACAGTTCTCCCGATGTTTTTGGAATTAAGAGTCAGGGCGGCAGGTGCTGTCGCCTTGTGTTTTAATTAGGTTTATCGCTATTAGTGAGACGCGATGTGTTCTGATTAGGCCGAATGTAATTGTCGACCCGGCGTTTCGTGATTTTTTTTCTGGCAGGATTTAAATGACGATGCTTCTTAAATCCGGGAGCGCCCTAGGGATGGGCGATATTGCATCGATATTAATGAATTAAAATATCGATATAAAACATCGATAATTCAAGTACCGATATTTTGGTTTATCGATATGAGATCGATATGAGACCGATACGGACTCCCTAAGATACATAAGAGTGGTTTCCCCTTACGAATTATTGTTTCGTCACTTGACAGCCCACTATACAACATATCGAGTTACATCCACAACATAATACTTTGCTCTATTAAAAAACCCAACTCACATATTAGAGACAGCTGGTCTTTCATTAAAATTATTAAGGATAGAACCATAGATGACAGTGAATTGATGATATCTTTGGATGTCACCTCACTTTTTAATAACACCCCTAAAGACTTAGTTTTGAAAGCAATAACAAAACGATGGGATATATCAAGAAAAACTAAATTAAATTTGGCGCAATTTTTATACGCGATTGAAACCATTCTTCAGTCAACCAGTTTTTGCTTTAATGGACAATTTTACGAGCAAATCTTCGGCAGTCCGATGGGATCCCCGTTATCCCCAATCTTAGCTGACATAGTTATGGATGATCTCGAATCACACTGTTTAAATTCGTTGGGTTTTTGCGTTCCTGTATATTACAGATATGTCGACGACATCTTCGCTATAGTACCACACACAAAAATAAACGAAATACTAACTACGTTTAATAATTACCACGAACGGTTAAAATTCATATACGAAATCGAATATAATTCTTCAATTAATTTTTTGAACACTACTATCATTCGTAGCGGTAATAAACTTATAACGAATTGGTATAAAAAAATTACGTGGTCGGGTAGATACATAAATTATTTTTCGAATCATCCTTTCAAATACAAATGCAACACTATCTATAATGAAAGGATCAATATTGAAATAATCGACCAAACTAGCACAAATTTTTTACTTTATTAAAAGTTACGACGTTTCGACCATATGGTTGTGGTCCTTTTCAAGTACACTAAAATAATACAATTGAAAATTAAACTTATAAATCTAAACGGCTTAAAGATAGTAATATGCATAGAAAAAGAGTACATACGTTATAAATGTGAATAATAGATAAGCATGTTCAAAAGATTCGCTCACAAATGTTGTCAATATTAAAGGCGAGAACGTTAAGTCAGTAAGAAACCTTGTCAATAACTAACAATATTAGAAAACTTATTAAACGACCTTTATTATTTTATCATAAATATTATTTAAGCTCTCAGTGTCCTTTTGAAGATTAATTGTATTCTTAAATTTTTTGATGTAGAACATTTCAGCAATTTCTCTTTTACGCACATGTTTCTCATTATGTAATATATTGAGTTTAATCCAATCAAATTCATGTCCATATTTTATTTTGTGTTTACTTATAACAGAGTGATTTGTTTCATGTAATTTAATATTTTTAAAATGTTCATTCGTACGAGTCCTTAAATGTCTTTTAGTTTGTCCAATATATGATGCATTACAATCTTTACAGTCTAATTTGTATACCACATTCGTTCGGTCATCTTTATGTAAATTGTCTTTGCCGCGTTTTATTAACATATTAAATTTTTTATTAATTTTATAAACGACGTTCAAACCAACTCCACGTAAAACTCGACATAAATCTTGACTCGTATCTTTAACATATGGGAGTGACAAAAAGGACGTCCTGTCGAATTTCCCTTGGTTCAAATCTATATCGTTATTGTGATTGCGATTTTTTAAAAAATTAATTCTTTTTTGTATGTGTCGTTTAATAATGTGTTTAGGGAAACAATTGTTAAGTAAAATATCGTACACTAAATCAATATTACTACGGTGGAATCTATCATGTGATAATAAAATTGCATGATCTACAAGATTATAAATAGTATTGATCTTATATTTTAGAGGATGGTTAGAGAAAAAGTTAATATATCTTCCAGACGAAGTAGGTTTCCTGTACCAATTAGTAATAAGTATATTATCCACGCGAGTGATCGTTGTATTTAGAAAATTAATGGACGAATCAACCTCAATTTCATACGTGAACTTCAGGCGTTGGTGGTAATTATTGAAAGTCACTAATATCTCACTCAATTTTTTACGCGGTATAATGGCGAATATATCGTCTACATATCTATAATATATAGGTACCGTGAAACTTAACGACTCTAAACATTGTGTCTCAAGATCATCCATTACCATATCAGCGAGGATAGGTGATAGGGGGGAACCCATTGGTGTGCCGAAAATTTGTTCAAAAAACTGACCATTGAAAATAAAACTGGTTGAATCTAAGACTAATTCTATTGCGTATAGGAACTGAGTTAAACTGAAAAAACTATCTATAATCTCGTTGACCACGCGTTACGTTTATCTGACGACCTTTTCCACACAGATAACATTAAAATAGTCAAGAATATTTTGTTAAACAATGGTTTCCCTAAACAAATTATTAAACGTTTTATACATAAACGAATCAATTTTTTAAAGTACAATAACAATACAAATAGCACCATGGACTGTGAACCATCGGAAAATATTCCATACATTTCGTTACCATATGTTAGGGACGTTACTGACAATATCGCATATTCATTAAAAAATATTGGTTTAAATGTCGTCTATAGTTTAAAAACTTAATACTCTAATAAAACGGGGTAAAGATATCCGACTTGAAGAACTAATCAAGATATGAGATTTGCTTATATCGGTTTTCGATACACGCCTTTTATTATAGAGACAAAAACTGCGTTCGGAAACGTCACCCGAGTGCATTCCCCATAGAACTTATACATATGGAAGAGGAATTGGGATGCGACAACTGTGGAGATAACAAACTATAGCAAACTATGGTTCTGTCTCATTCTAACCTATGAGATTCTGTCTCATTCTATTATTCTTCCTCGAAATGCGCATGAGCAGTCGATGTAGCGCATGCACATAACGAACCAAAGTCATGTTCTATCTATAGATGTTGGACACAGTTTTGACTATAATGTATGCCTCTTCCATATGTATAAGTTCTATGGCATTCCCTCTCTTTCTATATCACTTCTCTTTCAGTGATATAGAAAGAGAGGGAATGCACTCGGGGACATTTCCGAACGCAGCCAAAATGGTGGATGTGGCCCTAAGGCCATCTAGTGCCTACAGTTAACATTACAATTAACATTACTGCGAATTGCGACACTGCGTTTGTTGTGACGTTTTCTTTATAACCTCCTTCGGACAAAGGGTCGGTTGTTCCAACACTTCCAACTTCTTGGTAAGTTTTATCTGACAAATAGCATATCTTCGTCTCTTTTTTAAAACTTTTGTTTAAAAAAAAGCAAATTTTAGAAACTCTAACAGTTTTTTACTATTTTGCATTTAACTATTTTTTGCTTGTGTAGCTATTAAAAAAAATTATTTGCATGTGATTAATGTGTTTGTTTGACTTTTTCAGTATTGGTTGGTTTGGTCTGAAGTTCTAATCTTCGTCAGAACATATCCTTACTTTACATTTCTTCTATATATCCCTAAAAAGAGTATGCATACAATTCCATTGTTCCTTAAATTTCTTCCAATGCAACTTTATCCTTGGATTTTTTAGATTAATTCCTTAGATTAATTTTAAAATTGCTTTTTAACATATTAATACTGTATTATTTTGTTTTATTAATTATTATATTTCATGTTTAGTGCCGCCAAAGAGTACTTTTTGGAAGCATTTTATAAAAGGTTCGGGAGGCGCAAAATGCAATGTGTGCCAATTTATAAAAACCAGCGGAAATACAACCAATTTACGATCCCATTTAAAACGAAAGCATCCGAACCTTTGTGATATCAAAATGACAAACAGTTCTGACGAGTCACAAAAATGGAAAGAAATAGTAATATTTCTAAATTTTTATATAATATGTAAAATATGTTAAGATAATTTATATAGAGAGATTGAGAATAGAAAAAACTAACTAATATAACTATAATAACTAAATTAAATAATATATTTCTATATATAATTTGAAAATTTTAGTATAATAATTTTATAATACAAAAAATGTTTTATTAATAGTCAAGTGAAGATATTGCGTATGAAGAAGACGACGATGAAGAATTAACGTTATCTCCGTCAACAAGTTCATCTATACTTGTAAATTTGCCAAAATTATACAAGATAAAACAACTGAAGCTCGAAGCCTTTTCGAAACAAAAGTCATTTCAAGGTATATAAGTATTTACCATTTTATATCTTGTAGAAAAAGAAAATATCACTTAAAATTATATTGTGTTTTGCATTTTATATATAATATATAAATCAATTATATTTGTTATTGATTCTGCTAAAACTTGTTTTTTTAACGTACAAAATTTTGTATCTATTAATTTTGAATACAATTCAAATATTCGAAATTTAAATTAAATAAAAAAACCTTTCAACATATATAGATATTTATAAATTTTTAGTAGAATATAGAGAAAGTATTTGTTCAGATAAGGAAATGTAATTGTAGTAATTTCATTTTAATTTTTTCTAGATGGAGGATCTAAAGCATCGGAAATCACGAATAAACTCGTATTTATGATAGCAAAGGACAATATGCCTTTGTCTACAGTGGAGAAAGAAGGCTTCCAGATTTTCATGAAATGTGTGAGTCCCTTATACACCATTCCGAGTAGAAAAGCGATAACGTCTCTAATTGAAGAAAAATATGTTTATTTATCAAATTTGATAAAAGAGCAATTATCAAATGTAGAGGACATAGCGCTTACGACAGACATTTGGACTGATGTAAATACAAAAAGTTACCTCGGAGTAACTGCACACTATCAAATAAATTGTAATAAAAAAACTGTTATGATAGGAATCACCGAATTAAATGATAGGCACACATCTGATAATTTAAAAGAGTGGTTACTCGATATAGTTGAGAAATGGAGTATTTCATTGCAGCGTATAGTTGTTGTTTCTGATAATACGTCTAACATAAAAAAAAGCCATAATAGAAAGTTTTGGTGAAGAAAAATATTTAGGTTGTTACGCGCATACATTGAATTTGGTTCTTGCTAAAATTATAGAAGGAGATGAAATTGTAAGTTCATTATGTAAAAAAGTTAAATCTATTATAACTTTCTTAAAAAAAAGTGTAGTTCTTTCAGATTTATTGCGAGAACATTCCGATCTAACATTAATTCAAAGTGTTGACACGCGGTGGAATTCCACTTTTGATATGCTTCGTCGATTTATCCTATTATCCGACAAAATTGGATTGATTCTTTTACAACATCCTACAGCTCCACCAATGTTATCGGCATTGGAATTGCAAACTATAAAAGAGTTCATGCAATTGTTGGAACCATTTAAAACAGCAACAACTATATTTTCTGGTGAAATGTATGTTACTAGCAGTCAAGTTATACCGATAATACACACATTAGCAAATTAATTAGAATCATGCAAACCGATTAGTGAAGTAGGGTGTTATATAAAAAAAGTTTTGACACAAGAATTTCAAGCACGATTTAAAAATGTTGAACATAAATCTCTCATTGCGATTGCTACTATTCTGGACCCTAGATTCAAATAAATTCATTTTGTAGATAAAATTGCATGTTGTCATGCAATAAACAAAATAACAGATATGTTAAATAATGCACACAAAGAGCATGAAAATAATTTTCATTCTGATTCTGTAAATCAAAACAATTCTTTTTGAGCTTATCATGAAACATTGATACAAAAAACGAAACAACATATTTCTTCTAATACAAACAATGAAATGCCTGATGAGTTTAAATATTATCTTAATCAGATACCCATTGATATCACTGAATGTCCGTTAAAATATTGGCAAAGTCATTCGGCACATTCTTTATTAGCGAAACTGGCTATGCGTTATTTAACAATTATAGCAACGTCTGTCCCGTCCGAACGTTTGTTCTCTCGAGCGGGAAATATTATAAATGATTTGCGAAATCGGCTAACGGGGCAACATTTGCAACAATTGTTATTTTTAAATTCGTTGTCAATTGAAGATTGGCATTTACAAAGTGTTCTTATAAAGTGAAGTATCTCTTTAATATATTCTCTTTAATATATTCTCTCCTATAGTAATATATTCATTAATATATCCATTCAATAAAATGTTATATATTCATTATATATTCAATAAAATATTATATATTCATTACATTGTTTGCGCTTCGGCTGAATATCCTTAGATTTCGATATAAGTATGTTTTGATAAAATTAAGAGACCATTGTGTGGATATTGTTTTGCTCGATGCCCGATCCCCCCCTCCCTCCGCTGCTGGGTGGATCGAGTAGCTTGGTAGCGGGAGGGGGGGCGAAAGGGTCGGAGGCAAACCGAGTCTTGCTGCCTGGTAGCCGAAATCCGGCAAAGAGTAGGCCTTCAACACGAGTTGCGCTTACGAGCTTAATAAAATCGAGTAAACCTCTGTGCGTAAACGATCTCATTGTTACGCGGTCGCGGTAATAAATTATCGTGTAATTAACAGTTTTTTAGCTCGTGACTGAAATATATACTGAATAACTTTAATAACGACTCACGAGTGACTCTCCGCCAATTTGACCACCTTTCTTACTCTCTCGCTATCTCTCTCTCTCGTTCTCTCCCGCTTAATCTTTCTCGGCCTTTAGCCGACAGAAAAGTTGAGCCCGCTGTCGGACCACGCATGGTCGACAAGGGTCAAACAAACAACATATTTATTAATGTATTCATTCAATAAAAAAAGTTTATAGTTTATATTTTCTTTATTTTACCCCTTTTCCGAGGGCAGAGGGAGGAGAGATGGGAAAAGATTGAGAATTCGGAATATAATAAATGGTACAAGCAGGTAAAGGGGGAGGGAGTACCGAGGTATCTGAGGAAAGGGTGGACGGAAGGCAGGTGGCAGAGGATGGCGAAGTACAGATTGGGGAATGGGATGAGGGGAAATAGATATTGGGAGAAGGAGGAGGAAAGGAGGTGTAGGATGTGTGGGGGAGGGGTGGAGACGTGGGAGGAATGTATGGAATGGGGAAGGAGAGAGAGCTGGCAGGAAATGGTGAGGGGAGGTACTGGGAGAGGAAGGAGAAGGGGAATTGTGGGTAAAATTGTTGGAGGAAGCGAGAGGGGACGGGGAAGGAGGTGAGGGGAAGGGGGAGAGTGAGAGAGGGGAGAGAGAGAGAGAGAGAGAGAGAGAGAGAGAGAGAGAGAGAGAGAGAGAGAGAGAGAGAGAGAGAGAGAGAGAGAGAGAGAGAGAGAGAGAGAGAGAGAGAGAGAGAGAGAGAGAGAGAGAGAGAGAGGAGAGAGAGAGAGAGAAGAGAGAGAGAGAGAGAGAGGAGAGAGAGAGAGAGAGAGAGAGAGAGAGAGAGAGAGAGAGAGAGAGAGAGAGAGAGAGAGTGGAGGAGGAAAGGCAGAAGTAACCGGAAGCGGAGGTCCCACATTAGATTAAGCTAGTTGTAAGCTAGTTGTAAGATTGCGTAAGATAGGAGGGAAGAGCGAGAGTGTAAATGGTGCGGCGAGATAGGGCAAGCGTAAGGCGGAGTTGCGTGGAGTTTTTGTATATAGGTTAAGTTATAGGTTAAGGATAGAGTATAAGTTTATGTATAAAGTGTATAAAGGTTTGGGACCGCTCCTTAAGGAAAAAAGCGCCTTGTAATCCCCAATTGGGGCAGCAATAAAATTTTCTAATCTAATCTAATCTATTTTACCCCTTTTCCTTTTCAAACTTATACACCGAGTATTTATTATGGAACGCCGTTTTGCTATTTATTAGTAATGCAATAATCTCAGAAGAGGAAATCATGATTACATTTTATGGAAAGGATTTTCTGTAATTAGTTATTTCTTGCTTAATATTGTATTTACATGATTTCATAAATTATAACATTTATTGTTAAAAAATTTTTCATTTAATGCATTTTGTACAGTACTATCAAAAATGTTTTGGCATATTTTGTTTAAAAAATAAATTAAAAAATTTTTTGCAGTACCAATGATAATGCATTTAATCAATGTTTCTTTTAAAATATATATTACTGTGAAAATATAATTGTATTAATTCAATTGTGGCTTTCTTTAAAAATTATTTATTTTTTACAATCATCAGAGTAATATAAAAATTCAATCTTTTTCGCAATTGTTATTTTATTGTAAAAATTTGTTTTATAAAACGTCAGTATTTTTTAAAATTATCGTTGTAATGTAAAAATTACTACTTTTATGTAATTGTCGTTGATTTGAATAAATTTTATTTTATGCAATAGTCGTGTATTGCTTAAATTGTGGTATACCTGTGTCGCAATAAATAAATTCCCTAGGCATCAGTTGGCTACACTAGTTATACCGTTAGCGGGATTTTTATTCATAACCTTCTTCGCACACGTGTCAACACACGTTTTATATAGTTTACTTAAATTAATTTTGTAAACAAAAATGAACAGAAGTTTAAACGACGTTCTTTCTGTTATTGAGAGAAAAATTCTAGAGTCTATCAGATTAATTGAAAATGAAGAATTTTTCGCAGCTGTACAAATAATTTTCGAAGGTAGAAGCAATTTGCTAAGGATTCGTAATGTGATTAGCGATGATATATTCAATACTCTAAATAATAGTTGTGATAAATTAAAACAAATATGTGATGATAATCTTGATCAAAATATTATCAATAGCAGCAACAGATCTTATGTTGCACCAAGATTAAATAATTTAGGTTAGTACTTAAAATAGTAATAATAGCATTCTTATATAAATATTGTTTTCTAGGTAAAGAAAGATCCAAAGTTCACATAACTAGAGAACAGTTAGAATTTCTAATACAGGAAAATTATACTGCAAAAGAAATGGCTAAGCATTTTGGTTGTTCTACAAAGCTAGTATATAAAAAATGTTATTCATTCGGTATTAAAATACGAAATAAGTATTATAATGGTAGTGATGCAGAATTGCATCAGGAGATTTCGGATTTACATACTCAATATCCTAATAGCGGGAGTAATGTATGTTTTTGTTTACAACTTTTAATTTTAAACTATTTTACGATAGTATTTTATTATTTTAAGCAGATGATAACAGCTTATTTAAAAGCTAAAGGAAAAATAGTTCAAAGGCAAAAAGTTAGAAGAATATTATCCGAAATTGACCTTATTGGTACTGCTCACAGATGGAGTAATGCGATATATCGCAGAACATATAAAGTGCCAATACCCAATTCTTTATGGCATATTGATGCAAACCTAAAGCTGATTTGGTATAAAGAAAACTTGAAACAGTTTGTATTAAAAACTTAATTTTGTTGCTTAAAATTTTATTTCTTTCTTAGATGGCGATTTGCTATTCATGGATGTATAGACAGATATTCACGATTAATTATATACTTAAAGTGCACTACTTCAATGACAGCCAGCACAATAATTCCATTTTTTGCTACCGCCGCAGTACAATATGGCTTGCCATCCAGAGTAAGATCAGACTTTGGATATGAAAACCTATTTGTTGCAATGGTTATGAATGCTATTCGTGGACTAAACAGAGGAAGTCATCTGACGGGTCGTTCGGTGCATAATCAACGTATAGAGAGATTATGGGTAGATGTATACTCGTATAAAGTAGTGGGCGATTTTTTTCGTAATGAATTTACTACATTGGAAGAAGATAAATTATTAGATATTAATAATGAAAAACATATATTTGCATTACAACAAGTTTATTTGACATATATAAATGAAAAATTGGATGATTTTACACAAGCGTGGAATTTTCATAAGTTAAGAACAGAACGAAATAGAACTCCTAGGCAACTTTGGTTATCTGGCATGCTAAAAAATGCCAATAGTGAACATATCGCTACCCGTGAAATTTTTCAGGACCAACCTCACTTATACAATAGAATTATTGATGCTTTTGGAATAGATGACTTAGACATTGCGATTATTAATCATGATGAAGAAAGCAATTCTAACTTAACTGTTCAATTAGAACTTATTGTTAGTGAAGAGCGAATGAATTATATAATCAATATGTTAAATGATATTTCTACAGATTATAAGTCAAAGTATTTGCAAATAGTAACATATTTAAATACTTTAAATGAAATAAATGATTAAATAAAACGATTATTAAATACTTCTTTTCAAGAATATAAATTTTTAAGTAATAAAATTAAATTTTTTTCTTTATTACATATATGATTATAACATAAACTTAAGATACATGTATAATATTGAGATTATAGTTAAACTTATAGTATAAACTCAATATTAAAAGAGAGATTATATACTGAAGATATATGTATTAAGAAATTATAATATAAACTTAATATTATAAACTAATTTCAAATAATAATATCTGAAAGTTCTTGTATTAAATATTTTTTAAGTTTTTAAAAATAAAATTAGAGTTTGAATATTATTCCATTCTTGTGGAATTGTTTTTAGAATAGTTGCAAAATTTTAATTTTGATTTTGATTTCTTACGTCAACAGAATACATCTTGCTTATTATTATAATTACTTTTAGTATAT
This sequence comes from Prenolepis imparis, assembly GCF_030444845.1. Taxonomy (NCBI): domain Eukaryota; kingdom Metazoa; phylum Arthropoda; class Insecta; order Hymenoptera; family Formicidae; genus Prenolepis; species Prenolepis imparis. The sequence continues at coordinate 189,699 of NW_028141174.1, forward strand.
TTACAAAAATATACTCTTTTAAAAATTAATATTATATATTAAAATATATTTTATATACTTATATATATAGAAGAAACATATATTAAAAAATATTATTATAAAAATATACTTTTGTAATATACTTTTATAAATAAGTATACTAAAAGGAATTTTCATCTTCTAAAATTGAATCAAAATGAGTTTTCAATTCTTGATAGGAAGAATAAATTGTTGACAATTCCAGGGTATTTGAACATGTATGGGCTACAGGATAACCCAAAGTTTTAAAACTTACAGTTATTTTATCAGGCAAGTGTAGCGATGCAGTTACAAAGAGTAACAATTTTGAAAGATTTTCTTGTGTCAAATTTTTTATATATGTTTTGAGAAAGTAAAAAACTCGAGTTTGAATATTATTCAACTCTTCTGGATCAGTCTTTAGAACAGTTACAACTTTATTAGGATTAGCAACTTGTTGTTCAAATAGAAAATTCACTTTAGAATCAGTTAAATCTGTAAAAAATTTTTCACAAAATAACGGGATTCCATCTTTAATTTTTTAAATAAAATTATGACTCTATGCATAAAACGTTTTCTGCTATAATGCTAAGCTGATCTTTTATTTCTGATTTTTTTGGATTTTCTAGAAGTCCATAAGTTGCAAAAAGATCTAATAACATATCTTTTTCAGAATCGTTTAATTCTTCAAAATAATTCTTTGCTTTGTATATTAATCTTTGTTCCACTCGTGTTAAAAAGTGATAAAGATCTTCTAATAACATTTCTTGCTTTACTTCCTTATCTAGCGGACCTAGTTTCAAATATATGGATTTACATATATTCGTGAGGATTGATTTTGTTAAAATGTGGTATGGGCTAAAATTCTACCAATGATTGGAAAGTTTTCATCTAAACCTTTCCTTATTTTTGATAAAAATAAGAAAGGAACTGATCGATTCTCTCCTCTAAAGAATTCGAGCGTAATTTTTTTCCAAAATTCGGAAAATAATTCTTTTGTTAAGCCACCATAGTCTAACCCTAATTCATCTTTAAAAGCAACTTTTATCTTTCTTTGTACTATAGTTTCATCTTTATATAAGCCCAACATTTCTTCGATAATATTTTCTCTTTTGATTATAATATCTGTATCAATTATTTCTCTATTAGGTAAATCTGGATATTCAATTTCACTAGTAAGTTCTTGGTTTGCTTCTGTAACATATGAGAAATTGTCCAAATCCGATAAATCTGAAACAAATTCATCTATAAGAAAAAGAAACTTGGCTGTATTATTAATATAGCTCTTGCACACGATGCAGAAACGCTTGCCGCACGGTAAAAAACAGCGATAGTTAATCATTATTCACTTTTATAAAAAAACGGTAAATTGATTGCGTTGTCTGCCGTGCAGCAAGTATCTTCGCATTTTGTGTGTAAGAACTAATACTGATATTTCTTACAATTTAATTAAAGCTTCATTTGTATAACAAAAAACATTCAACTTATTATTTTTATTTTAATTTATTATATTTGCCAAATAATGAAGCAACTTACTTAGATTTTGGTCATTTTGATAAGAAACTGTTCTGTTGATTAATCTGTCCTGATTCTGAATATCTTGAAAATTATCATCAGATCCATCGTTATTTTGTTGTAATCGAGAATTTGTATCTACAGTCTCTCTTCTGATAATTTGTCTATTCCTTGTATTGTAATCTTGCATATCTTGATAATTATCATCAGATTCATTGGTGCTTGATTCTTGTCTAAAGTTTGCTTGTGTTTGTAAAGAGTGTCTTCTGATAGCAAGTCTATTGTGTCTGTTATGTCCTAACTCTTCTATCGATGAGAACTCTTCTATCGATGATCTTTCGTATGAATCATCAATATTTGCATCGTTTGTATAATCAGAACAAGATAAATCTCTATTTGGGATAATAATAATTATTCCTCTAGGCACTTCATTTAGTAATTCTTCAAGTGTATCCACTGTTAACAATGTAATTTTTTTGTCTTTAGCACATTTTCCGAAACGCGCGCGAAATCCAACTGATTCTAATTGTACTTTTGAATAAATTTCACAAATATATCTTTGGACTCTAGTCATTGACCAATTGAGTTTGAATTCGATAATTTTTTTATTTGCCAATAATAAGAAATTTTTATGGTATTAAAAATATAATTAAAAATAGTATAAATTAATTAATATTATTAAAATAATTTTTTAATAATTGTTTAAATTATTAAATTAATTATTATTAAAAGGAAATATTATTAAAATAGTATAAATTAATTATTATTAGTAGTAATAAATTAATAATAGTATAAATAAAAATTATAAGTATTAATAAAAATGAGTAGTATTAAATTAATTATTATTAAGAATGTTTTATTGTAATATCTTACCGAAACCATTTTCTTGCAAATAAGTACATTCGGTCACGCATGGATAGTAATCAGCATTTGATCTGCGTAATAAAAAAAGAGTACATTTTTTCACTGATTGTTTTAGCCGGCCTCTTGGGGTTCTGGATAATTAAAATGAAGGTCTAAAATTTTCTCTGGTGGCTTGCATAATTTGAGATCGTTGCTGTCGAATAGCCCCGCTTACTGAATTTGCAATAGTCGATAATGCAAATTCGTCTCGGCTATTCATCTGAGACATATAAAACAAATATTTAGCTTATATATTATTATTCATAAACATAGATATTGCCACGCATAGCATAGATATCCACATACCATATTTCATCCGAAGAACATTGCGTGAATGTCAATATCTACAAAATGTCATATGGATATTAGAGATGATAATTTAGATCGAATAATGAGATATCCGCATATCTGGATACGCTCTCATTATCCGAACATGCAGGTAATACCCGAATGTACGAGTACCCGGACTGTATTATACAAATATTTGTACTACCTGTATTATTCACTAACATAAAACCATGTAATCGTATTGTCTATATTCCTGTAATATAAAGTGTATTTTGTGTTATATATAACAGCAATTGTCATTCACATAACAATTTAACATAGCGTGTATATCAACAAATATATGAGTAATACAGATATCCGTATAATACGGTCCGGGTACCATTAGCCTTAAAAGATATTGTAATCGGCGACATCCTATGGACAAAATATGCTGTGGATAATGAATAACTATCTTAAAATATTAGCATATTTCTGTAATTACCTTTATTAATATTGTAAAATCGCACTTCTCACTTTCGATTTACGATCTTCTTCTTCTTCTTAGGGTTTTGATGACCTTAGTTAACCAATGAAGGATCGATCTAATATCTGTTACTAATAAACTCCTATCTCTCACCAATAACAATCACAGTCTAATCTAGAGTCCCTAGAAGTAACATGAGCGCACACAGTGCCCCGAGAGCACACAGCGCCTCAAGCGTACACAGCGCCCCAAGAGCACATGTGCTTCCTGCCCTCTATTCGAGTTCCACGTCGCGTTTTCATTTTGGCATTACTGCATATAACTAGGGAATTTATTTATTGCGACATAGATACCACAATTTAAGCAACACACGACTGTTGCGTAAAATATAAATTTATTCAAATCGACGACAATTGTATAAAAGTGGTATTTTTTACAATACAGCGATAATTTCAAAAAATATTGATGTTTAATAAAATAGATTTTTACAATAAAATGACAAATGCTAAAAATAATGAATTTTTGTAATACTTTAATAGTTGAAAAAAATAAATCATTTTTGCAATACAAAGGAATTTTATGTGACAATATCTACAATTATTGCAATTATCGATTTTTTGCAATACTCTGCGTATTGCAAAAATTAATAATATAAAAATCGTTGCAATATATAAAGCTTTTCCCAGAAACTTATTTTTACATTTGCTTCTGGAATGCTAAAATAATATCTCATAAGAATTTTTTTTATTTAGTAAGTATTTACATTATGTCAGTAGCTTCTTTCTTATGTCGAAGTATTAATAAAAATAAAACTGTAGATTATTTACACATTGAAAATATTTTAACAAAATTTGTATTATTTATTATTTAAAGTTTAAATTGTATTTGTTTAAGTAGCAATTTTTACACCTATACGGTGAGTTATATTACCATAAAATAATTTTTTCTTTACAATTTTTATATATTAAATAAATAGCAAAACGGCGTTCCATAATTTATTAAGCAAGTTCTTTTTGGATGTAGAAACCATTAGAATGATTTTTAATTCTTTTCAGATAAGTTCTAAGAAAAGAAGATATGGTATTTATCAGGTAAAATTTACTAAGAAGTTGAAACAATCGGCTCTATTTCATACCGCGGGCTTTACAAAACGCGATTTTTTGTATCGATATTGGTAATATCGATATCAATTTAGTCGATATTTAGATGTATCGATAATATGGCTAATAATACGTATCGATATGATATATCGATACTGTCGGGCTGTATCGCCCATCCCTAGAGCGCCCAATAGAGGTAGGGAACTCCCTACTTCCCGTAGTTTGAAGCACGCGTCTACAGGTGGGTGTTCGGTGTCTGTGGCGAGCCATGTATTCCCGGCGGAGATCGAGTACTCCCGATCCCTTTTCTGGCCTTCCCTGTGGGAAAAATTCGGGATGCTAGCTTCTGATGCGTGTCAAGAACTTCCGACGAAGGCAGGGAACGTCCGACCTCCTTTTCGCTGTGGATAGCGGATCAGTTCGGTTTTCGGCTCTAGGCACTGTACCAGTGCTAGATCGGATTCTCGGAACTGGAGTAAGTCGCTCTTCTCGGAGCTGCGCTTTTTATCCGACGAAATTGCTCCTTCGGCAATTTCCGGTTTGTCGTCGGCTTTCTTTGGTAGCTTTTTCGAACGGAATCGGAGCGACGTACCATGCGGCGGTTTTTATTTTACGCGGTCATATGTTTATGCCAGGGGTATTGTTACAAATTAGATTGTTTATAATATGTTGAACACAAAGTTCCTAGATCAAACAAAAAATAAATCATCATTAACCAATCTAATTAAAGCCCAACTAAAGCCCGAATTTTATAAAAGAAGAAAATATATGTTATTAAATTTAAAAGAACATTGTACAATATAAATTCTTAGCAATTAAATATTTAATTCAAATAAATACTGATTGCAACTAAACAAATTGAAGATAGAAATGGACCAAAAGCATATAATATTTAGCAAAAGAATGGGGTGAAAAGTGGCCCCGCATGCTCAGTATCTGGCTGGCATGCGGAAGGTCCCGGGTTCGAATCCAGTTCGAACCAACACACCCCATATGCCTGCTCGGGTACCGGTGGAAGAAGGGAGACAATGATGTTGAAGAAAGGGGGGAGAGCAGGATGAGATGAGTAGAGGAGATGGAGGATTGCTGGGAGAAAGAAGGAGGATGGAAGGAGGAAGGACAATTTGAGAAAAGGCTGGAGAGGAGAATGGACCCAGGGGGAGTATTGGAAGAAGGAGATGGAGGATTGCTGGGAGATATGGAGGAAGAAGGAGTGTTGAAAGACGGGTGGCTGAATGTGGTATAGTGTATAGTATATATATATGGATTGTATTTAAAAATTGTAAGGTCGCCGATGGCCAGGATAAGAAAGAAATGGGAGAAGTGTATTGTAAAAAGGTTCGGGAACGCTCCTTTGGAAAAAAGCGCCTTGTAAACCCTGAGGGGATATGCAATAAATGATGGTATATGGTATATGGTATTTAGCAAAAGAAAGGACATTCTATTCCATCAGAATTGCAAGATCTAATCTGTTATTGAAGAAGTTAAAGCTTGATTGAATAATTCTGTATTACTTACTGTATTCACAATATTACATCACCACTTATTCTAGTTTTTACATAAATTTCTTAGAAAAAATTCGCGAAAACTTGAAAACATACAAAATTTATCTTAAGAAATTTTCATAAAAATTTTTATAAAAAAGAATTTTTATAAAAAGTAGGAAACAGTAACAGAAAACTCTTTAAAAAATGTCTAAGAATGGCAATAGATAGCTTTAAAAAATTCTTAATATATTGTTTGATAAAATTTTGACATGAAAAATTTTTTACGTATAAAATTGCGTAAAAAATATATGTCTAAAAGTGTAGATGCGTTTATATAATATTTTATAATATAATGTAAAATAAAGTGATTTGTGACGTAAAACTTTAAATATTTACTAATCTGTAAAAAAATTACTATTAAAAGAAAAATTTTTTTGTTTAAGATAATTGATCAATTTTTTTTTGTTTAAGATAATTGATCAATTTCATGAATGTCAGTATCATCACTTTTTCAATTACTCACCAGCATGAAGCCGTGCCGGACCATCATCATTTCGTAAGTCTGCACGATTTTCAGTAAAAACACGCTCACTGTTTGAATATTTCGTTCCTGAGCTATGTCATTTACCGCGGAAAGAAGCGCTTTGTAGTCCGGCGAAGGTAGAAACAATCCCGGGAAAAGATCAGATATTATGCCCTGAAAGAAAATTTGGAATACATATTTAAAAAACAAATTGAGTGTTTAATTAATTCAAAATAAAAATGTTCGAGCATTAAAAAACAATTTAAATAGTTTGTTCACCAAAAATTTCTAAGCATTATAAAAATGTTCACTCCAATATATCATTCTACTCCCGATTGCTGCCAACCATAGGTTGACGAAAACGAGGGAGTATCACCAGTGAACTCAGTCCAGTCGGCACGTCGTTTAAAATGGTACAATTATCGAATAATTAGAACAAAGCTGGAATAAATTTTAATCGCTTTGTTTGGGTGTCAGTAATGACATACTAAGTTTTCGACCTCTCCCGTGATGAGCTCCAGCCGCCATCTTGGAAAAAAGGGGTGAAAAATCGGTTTTTTGCGAATATCTCAGTTTCCGTTAGACTTAAATTAAAAATAGTTCTATACAATATTGTAGGAAATTAAATTCTCTACAGAAAAGGACATATAGATTTTTTTCGTACGACAAATAGTTTTGACGTTAGAGCCGGGAGAAGTTGGGTACTTTTTGCAACAAACGATTTTAGACTTTATTTCGCCGTATCTCACTTTTCAGAGGTTGTAGTGTACTTTTGAACCCGTTTTCACACCACCTTGCGGTAGAGTTATTGGCGCACTTTTTTGTGTAGTATCCCCTGTAGGCCTAATTTACTTGTCTCTATTACTCAAATCTTGTTTTTTTTTAGATGGAGGGTTGACAAATGTCACCTTCCACATCATCTTCCTTTTCTATGATATTAACATTGTGATCTGCGTTATCAAATACCAATTGAGAAAAAGTGTTGTACTACCGATGGTTGCGGTTGTATCAACGATAATTTCTCCAATAGCTTAACTTTGTCGTATGTGGCGCAAAATCCCAAAGTTAGCAGAATATTCAAGAGATCATTAGAACCAAATTTTTTAGAAACGAAAACGCCCAAAAACCATTTGTAAAGGTGATAAAAAAGATTTCGGCTTACATGCTGTTACAATTGCATGTGCAATCGAAATATTCTTCGTGTTCCACTTCTCTTGACTTTCGCGTTTGTTCCTCATAATAATTGAATTTAAAAGAAATTGTAGAGTGCTTGGTCTCTTTCGACGTTCTTTAAATAGACATTATTGGAAGGGTAATTATTTGTTTCATCCATTTGAGATCTAATTTATTTTATTTCTTTGTTTCTCGAAGTACATCGTGGTGAATACCAGTTTTTGTTAACTAAAATTTTAAAAAGATATAAAGCGTCATCCATACAAATGATACACTTAGAAAAAAGTTGCAAGAAAAGTATGGTAATAATATTATCCTTACTATTAAACAAAACCGAGAATTTATTTTAAGCTTCCGTGACACAGACCATAATATTCGGACAAGTAACTAGTATAAAAAGCAAGATTTGAATCAGCTTTGGGATTTTGCGCCACATTCAACAAAGTTAAGCTATTGGACATTGCTATTGGAGGCATTATCGTTGATACAACTGCAACCATCGGTAATGCAACACTATTTCTCAATTCGTGTTTGATAACGCAGATCTCAATGTTAATATCATAGAAAAGGAAGATGATGTGGAAGGTGACATTTATCAACCCTCCATTTAAGAAATAACAAAATTTGAGTAATGGAGACAAGTAGATTAGGGTATACAAAAAAAAAACGCGCCAATAATTCTACCGCAAGGTGGTGTGGAAACAGGTTCAAAGTACACTACAACCTCTGAAAAGTGAGATACGGCGAAATAAAGTTACTAAAATCGTTTGTTGTAAAAAGTACCCAACTTCTCCCGACTCTAGCGCCAAAACTATGTCATATGAAAAAAATCTATATAGCCTTTTTTATAGAGAATTTAATTTCCTACAATATTGTATAGAACTATTTTTAATGTAAATTTTTAACGGAAACTGAGATATTCGCGAAAAACCGATTTTTCACCCCTTTCTTCCAAGATGATGGCTGAAGCTCATTATGGCGGAGGTCGAAAACTTAGTATGTTATTACTGACACTCAAACAAAGCGACTAAAATTTATTGCAGCTTTGTCCTAATTATTCGATAATTGAATGTACTTGCCGACTGGACTATCTATACTATACTGGAATGTGAACTGTATTATAAGAAAATGGGATGAGTGAAATGGAAAACTGGAACTAAACCCGTCCTTTTCTATTTCTTTTTTTGTCCTTCTATTGATTCGTAGTAAAAAACATAAAATAATTAACCAATCAAAATTTACTAGACAGTGTGGCGATCTCGGAAGGAAGGGATGCCAACATCAAAGGTTTTACGACCTCTAAATAAATTGAGTCACACATTTTAACATATAACAAAATTTATTATAACAATTATCACAGATATACGCGACAATAGTAATACGTAACGACTAGGAGCTTGTTAATAACAATAGCGAAATGCAATTAACAACACGAGCGAAATATAATTAACGACAAAAGCGATACGGTCGATCGCGACAAAGTACGCACTAATAAGCTTTTAATAAATGATCGGTTAATTCAACAACTCGCACACAAGAAGAATGAGAGAGAATTTTCGACGGAGAGACGATTCGCACATGTGATTACGCGTGGTGTTAAAAACGCGCGAAAGCATCGTCGATCGATTACTGATTGGTCCGCGCGGTAGGGAAGTTACATCTAGTGGCAATAATCGCCACAACAGAAATTGTTAGAACGCAACCACCCAAATAACATCGGTCTTGTAAAAATCTAAAAGATATTTGTTTAAAGGAATCTTTAAGATATTTCTAAACGATATCTGAAAGTCATTTAAAAAATGTCTAAAAAGATTATTGAAAATGTCTTTGTAGAATTTCTAAAAGGTATATATAGACATCTGAAAAGATATCTTAAAAGATATCTTAAAAGATATCTTTAACATATTTGTAATAAACATTTTAAAGATATCTAAATGATTTCTCTTAAAAGATGTCTTCAAGACCATTTTTAAAAGATATTTATTATACATTATGTTAAAGATATATCAAAACAAAATGGAAAGAATAAAATATACAATAACGCGCCGTCCTTTCTTTAATAAAATGGCTTCAGTCCTCTTAATGAGAACAACTAGATCCGGTAAAAGGGCATGCAAAGTCAGAAGTATGTATTATGTGTGAGTGTAATGTGTAAAACTGTGTATGGGCATCCGAGAGTTCTTATTACACTAGAACAACAGAAGCGCGCGACATTCTTTGGTTTTATATTAAAAAGAATAATATTATAATATTAAAAAAATAATATATAGTTTATTTAATTTCGATTAATGTTTTTTGACAGAAGTCAGCTGATTAAAGCGTTAATTTGCTAATTAAATTTTAAAATAAAAATGTCAGAAATTGTAATAATAATGTTGTAAATAATATGTTATAATATCTATTCTGTGATTATAATATTTTTTAACAGAAATCAGCTGATATCTGTCAAAAATAACAATCGAATTTTAAGTATTATATTATATTATTTAAAACATATAATTATTTTAATTTTTATAACATATAATTTTAAAATTTAATTTGTAAATTAACATTTTAGTCTGATTTCTGTCAAAAAATATTAATATAGTGGTAATTTGATAATTACATTTTAAAATAATAATATATTAAAAAAATTAAAATGTTAATATGTTCTAAATAAAATATGTGTTATAATACCTTATCCTTATCCGCGATTAATATTTTTTTTCAGAAGTTAACTAATTAAAGCGTTAGATTACTAAATTTTAAAATAATAATTAATTTAAAAAAATAATATGTGTACGATAAATGGAACTATGTTAATATACAGGGTGTCCCAGAATTGAGTGCAAAAAAAGGGACGTATTCTACAGCTCAAAAGAAGATAAAATTGTCCTATAAACATATGTCCGGAAACGCCCCCCCCCTCTGAGCTACACTTCCCCAATGTTCTCCGAAAAAACTCGAATTTTCTGTATATTGTGTCTAAATTTGAGCTTCGAATTTTATGAAAATTGTTACATATCCTTGTGCATTTTATTTATTTTTATTGTCAAAAATTGACTAACAAAATTATAACATAAAACATTAACATTAACATTTTTGCCTCTTTGACTTTTTTCATACGATAAACCGTTTTTGAGATAATCGACTTAAAAATAAAGATGTACCTTGCTCGCCAAGCACTATCCGCCCAATTCTTTTCTCTATAAGAAGTGTTCAAAATGCCCTCCTCTTGCTCTGATGCATGCATCCATTCTTCTCCTCATATATTGGCGAACTCTCTCAAAAATTTCTGGAATGTTTCTCACAACTTCAAATCCGTTTACCATATGGTTACCATAGTAACGTAAAATAACAAATACTTTCTTCTGTTCTTTATTTATTACGTATCCTTTATTTAGTTTTTGTTTTTTCATAGCGAAACATTTGTGAATCATATTATTTTAATCTGTTTTCGTCGATGATTAAATAATGTAATTATTGTGATTTAATACAGTGATTGTTTTTTCTCTTTATTTGAATTTATTTACGTTTTCTATGTTATAGAATTTATTGTTGTTATAAAATGGCAACGTTTAGTTTTGAAGAATTGACTGATATTCATTTTATGTACGGACGTGCTAATGACAATTCCTTAGAAGCCCGGCGTCTTTATAGCGAAACATTTCCGAATCGTCGAACATTTCAACAAATCCTAGAACATTTACGCATAGTCATCAACATCTCAGAGAAAACGGAAAATTCCAGGTGCCTAGAATTAATGCAGGAGCAGATAGAAGAATACGCATACCAGAAATTGAAGAACAAATTTTAGACATTATTGACCAAACTCCCTCGATAAGTACAAGGCAAATCGCAAGTATTGTACAAATTCCAAAATCAACTGTATGGCGAATATTACATGATAATCATTATTATCCCTATCACATCCAACGTGTGCAAGCATTGCTTGAAAGAGATTTTGCGACAAAGCTGGAATTTTGTCGATGGATTTTAGAAGAGTGTGCCAGAAATCCAGACTTTCTTTCATTAATTCTTTTCACTGACGAGGCACAATTTACGAGAGATGGAATTGTAAACTTCCATAATAACCATACATGGGCGACTGAAAATCCATACTCCACAACACAATGCAAACACCAGCAACAATTTAGTCTCAATGTATGGGCTGGTATTTTAAGTAATCATTTAATAGGACCGTTTTTCTTTCCTGGTAATTTGAATGGTGAAAATTATTTACATTCTTTGGAAAATGATTTACAAATTTTATTGGAAGAAGTACCTTTAAGAATACGCCAAGAAAAATGGTTTATGCATGATGGTGCCCCACCACATTTTAGAATCGTTGTGCGTGAATATTTAAATAATCAATTTCCAAATCGATAGATCGGAAGAGGAGGCCCAGTTGCTTGGCCACCACGTTTCCCCGATTGCAATCCACTTGATTTTTATTTTTGGGGACACTTAAAAACACTTGTTTATTCTGAGCCTATACCAAATATTCAAGTCCTTCGAGAACGAATTGTAAACGGATTTGAAGTTGTGAGAAACATGCCAAAAATTTTTGAGAGAGTTCGCCAATCCAGGAGGAGAAGAATGGATGCATGCATCAGAGCAAGAGGAGGGGATTTTGAACACTTCTTATAGAGAAAAGAATTGGGCGGATAGTGCTTGGCGAGCAAGGTACAGCTTTATTTTTAAGTCGATTATCTCAAAAACGGTTTATCGAATGAAAAAAGTCAAAGAGGCAAAAATGTTAATGTTAATGTTTTATGTTATAATTTTGTTAGTAAATTTTTGACAATAAAAATAAATAAAATGCACAAGGATATGTAACAATTTTACTATAGAATGTGTGATATACTGTAAATACAAATCGAAATATTAGGTGCCATTAACTTGAAGTACGCGCTACTCGCGTACCACGTGCCACATAGCACGTGATACGCGAGTAGCGCGTACTTCAAGTTAATGGCACCTAATATTTCAATTTGTATTTACAATGTATCACACATTCTATAGTAGTTATAGTGAATATGAGGGGAACTTATTTTAACATCGCGTATAAGCATCGGAATTATTTATAAATACGATTTAATTTAGTTTGTATAAATATGAGTAGCGCGTAGTTCAAATTAATGGCACTTAATATTTTGATCCGTAGCCTAAAAGGGCAAGATTTAAGCTTTTATTTCATCCCAAGCAGAAGGTTCTACGAGCTCCCGTTGTTTTTCTACAGATGTTCAAAAATGACCAAAAACACGTTTTTTTGCACCTTTAAACCCGTTTTGCTTAAAAACTAGAGCCAATTCATTATTTTCGTTTTCAGATTCGGATTCTACGGAAAAAAACCTATCAGAATCAGTTGCTATTGGCCCGACAAAAAATCCTTGTTGCCCAGTGTAATATGCGAGTGACAATGAAACGCTAATCGGTTTTTCTGAAATATCGGAAAGATTATTTGATTATGCGTGAATCATAACTTTCACTGTATGCTATTTACGAAAGAAAATTTATGATTAGCGCCTCATTGTCACTCACAAGTACATTAATATTGCTACATATATTCTGCACATATCTCAACTCTCAACTCTTGAAATGAATAATAAAATCTCTCATAAGATAAAATATGAAATTAAGAAATTGTTACGTCCTGTGGACTCCACGATTCTTTTCTTTCGGAGAACGCAAGGCGATATTCGAAATATCGCAGATGCACAAATAAATTACGATCTGATAGGCGAGGAAAACATATGCCGAGATAGTTTAATAATAATAGTAAAGAATCGATACGTCCTGTGGACTCCACGATTCTTTTCTTTCGGAGAACGCAAGGCGATATTTTAAATATCCCAGTCGTGCAGATAAACCGACGATCTGACAGGCGATGCAAACATATTCCGAGACAGCTTTATCGTAAAAGTAAAAGAATATATACAGAACTAGAGAAGTATATAGATCAACTCATAAAATTCAAACTGTAACTCATTACATTCTAAGAAGTTAAACTAGTCGACAGTTCTCTAAACGAAACCAACATTTGGGACAACTAATAAAATTTTAGAAGAGAGACTAACAACGATAAGCGATTCTAAACAATTTTCGGCTGACAGATCGTCGTTATGCGATATTTGCCTAAGATAAGATCGAGAGGATAATAAAAATATCAACCACACTTGATAGCAACAAATTCTCCATTGGTCGAAACGTAAGGGCCTAAACAAAAGCCCTGACCAACCATAGTAATTGTAAAATCAAAAGCGACGCCTCCGGGACCTAAAGGGCGTCATTGAAAAATTTCCTATTCGTCAGGAAATGTTAACAAACCAATGGAGAGGAGGAGCAAGGAGGTTGATATACCCGCAACATCCCTCGAGAGAACAGACTTTACTTCGAACTTTCGAACGCGATCTTTTTTGAAACTCGGCCTCGCACGAACTTAGACTTCATCTTCGAATATTGACGCTCGTTTGGTGTGTGAGAGTGTGTGTGTGTGTGTGTGTGTGTGTGTGTGTGTGTGTGTGTGTGAACTTAGTGCGACACTGAGAGACAGTGACTAATAGTAAGTTCGAATTGAATATACCAGCCAGATTTCCACCTGGAGGCTACAAGTCACTGATCCTGACGCAACCTTGTTTTTTATATATTCTATCAGCGCATCCCATAAGAAGTAAGTTTATCAAGTGTGCCACATTTCCACCCTTATACTTAAAAATAATTCTGGGACATAAATTAAATTATCTTTGTTTTCCTTTTTGATTTATTAATTCATTATTCTTGTTTCCTTCTAACTCAGAAAACTGCCTTTTCTCCCTTCATCCTTACCCCTCTCTCTCTTGAAATCACTTTGGATTCCCCGCGATAGCGGAGGAAACCGTGATTTCTTCCGCTTCCCTCTCTCTCAGGAAATCACTTTGGATTTCCCGCGATAGCGGAGCAATCCAGTAGGTATATAAAGCCGATTCTAACTATGGGGCAATGAGGGGGGGGGGGGAAGGGGAACCCATGGCGCGGGGGAATGACGTCACGCGGGAAGGGGAAATGACGTCACGCGGGGAGGGGGAATGACGTCACGCGGGGGGGGTCGCGAGGGGTCCGCGGGGAGGGGGAGCGTCCGCGATTTTGGTGCTGGGTCCATGAGGGGTCCGCGGGGAGGGGGGAGCGTCCGCGATTTTGGTGCCGGGTCCGCGAGGGGTCCGCGGGGAGGGGGAATCGTCCGCGATGTTAGGGTCCGCGAGGGGTCCGCGGGGAGAGAGGAATCCGCGAAAGACCACGTGAAGCTTTGTTGGCGAGGGGTTCGCGGGGGGGGGGGAAACCGCGAAAGACCGCGCGGAGCTTGATGGGTGAGGGGTCCGCGCGGAGAGAGGAACGCGAAGGAGAGCGCGAGGCGAACGCGAGAGAGAGATGACGCACGCGAAGGAGAGAGATAGCGGTCGCGAGCGAGATATCGCAAGAGAGGCGTATATGCAAGAGCGAGAGGGATAACGGTCGCGAGAAAGAGAAAGATGTCGCGAGGCGCACGCGAGAGAATTTTTAATAATATTTTAATATTCTTAATAATAATTTAATATTTTTTAATTAATAAGATTTTAATAGGAGGAAAGGAGAAGACCTATTCTAAAATAAATTATATATTTTTTAATATTTAAAATAATGTTTATTATATAACTGTGTGTGTGTGTGTGTGTGTGTGTGTGTGTGTGTGTGTGTGTGTGTGTGTGTGTGTGTGTGTGTGTGTGTGTGTGTGCAATCATACAATTTTGTGTGTGTAAATTTAAAAATTTAAAATATAAAATAATATATACATATAAAATACAGTGATGACTGCGTCATGATGATCGAACCACATGGGTCGATATGATATTTCGTGACGATCGACCCATGTATCACGACTTGTTGTATGAGGCAGAGGCTGCGAGGTTGTGGCTGCGAGGTGGCGGTGGGGCGGTGGCTGCGAGGCGGCAGGGCGAAACTCCTACATGACAGAAATTTTTATTAAATATATTATTATTTATTTTATTAATCAATTTATTATTTTAGTAATTTATAATTGAAGAGAAATACTTACTAGGCCCATAATGGCTCCGGGACATGTTCGGGAGGATAAGGTTCCTCCCCGAACAACTGGCGAAGGCAGCACACATCATCCCATTCACCGTCAGGGACCTCTTCATCCATATCGCCCCACAGCTGGTCATTATAAAATCGGTCATATTCCCGACCTATCCGCACCCACCTAATGTGCACCTCACGCTCCGACTCGTACCACAAGTCGTGATACATGGGTCGATCGTTACGAAATATCATATCGACCCACCTGGGTCGATCGTCATGGCGCACTATCTCTCCAATAAATTCCATTTTTTTAAAAATTGTTTTAGACACTAACACGTCAAACGCTAAAAACTTTATGACGAACATCGCGGAGACAGACCCGCTCAAGTTAAAAAGAGTAGGGAATGTATGACATAAGAATTAGCTTGAACGCTTACTCGGTACATGAGATAAGAAAACAGATGGTCCGAGACAAAGATTCCATGATGAGATTAAGCATATGAATAATATTTAAAATTGAAACCACAATCGAACGTCAATAGAACCACGTTCGAACCACAATCGAACCTCGATCGAACCACGTTCAAACATCGATCAACCACCTTCAAACCACTTTCGAACCACTTTCATACCTCGATCAACCACCTTCGAACCACTTTCGAACCACGATCAACCACCTTCAAACCACTTTCGAACCACGTTCGTACCTCGATCGAACACCAATCAACCACCTTCAAACCTCGATCGAACCTCAATCAACCACCTTCGAACCACTTTCGAACCACGTTCGAACATCGATCGAACATCAATCAACTACCTTCGAACCCCGATCGAACATCAATCAACCACATTCAAACCTCAATCGACTACATTTAAAAATTATAACATAAGAATGCTGTCGCATACTGAAATTAATACGAGCACGTGCGGACATATAATTCTTGTATGCATATGAGGAAAAGGAGAGAGAGAACAAAGAGAATATTATTTTAATATTAATTTATTCAAAAAAGGGTATGGCGAATCATTGCGATGATTTGACCACCAATTAAATATTTTAAATACATTTTCTAAAGCGCAATTTTTTACATGTTTATCGCAACGTAGGCTATAGGTAGTATCTAAGTTGTTTAAGGTAGGAGAATATCTTCATAGTTTGCATCCAAGGTCTCAGTAATGAAACCGTTTCTCGCATCGTTCATTATATCGGTCAACCATTCTCGCTTTTCATGGTCTTTTACGTAAACGAGAGAGGATGACTCTTCTTCTTCTTGTATCATACCAGCGATAGCTGTTGTAATCAAACGCTGAGCCATGCTGTATGGAACGTTTCCATCTACCCATTGCAATCCATGATGATTTCGAGACAACCATGAGGCTTTACTTCTCTCCGATTTTATGAGCACACCCCATGGTACGGGGCATGCGAAAAAATAATGTGAAACAATGAATTCTCTTCTGAGGATCGCCGCTTCCTTCACAATAAACCGTTTATTGAAAATAAATCCTTGTAGATCCACAAACGTTGGTACAACCATATTGTTGCAAGAATGTTGGACGACTGATATCGATTGTTAAAAATCTCAATCTTTTATATCGTAGGATAAATGCTGGTTAAGTAATTTTACGAACTATGTTAGTCAACGGACAATATTCGACAACACGATCGTGCAAAATGAGACAATAGGCGGTAGTATTTGCCGGTACATCATCCTTACATTCAAATTCTATTCTCACGTCCACGATAGAATTTTTGACAGATTCATTTTGTCGCGAATAATCAATAACTGCGAGAGGACCGCAATGTAGAAATTTTGCGATAGTTAGTACATTCTCAATATAACACCCGTAATAAGATTTGCGAAAACGAGAGTACATATCATCAGAATCGACCATCTGTTTTTATCGAAATCTAAATTTAAATCATCGTAGGGATAAGATTCCGAGTTTAGATATAGCTTAACGTTGGCTAATTTACAATGATCGAATGTAGTATTATCTTTTGTCATAACATTCTTTTTACCAGTCTGCAGTGCAAGGATCACATATCGCGGCTTTTCCAGCTGAAAGGCGGTTTTCACAATCCACGAATGCTTGGTCGTACTATGTAACAGCGGAAATTCGTACAGATCCCAAGAGCGAAAACTCATGTTTAAGAATCGCCCGCTTTCCAATGCTCGTAACAAGGATAGTTTATTGATTTCGTTCAATATTACATGCGGCATACGCCATTGTATCTTGATCAATTCAATATCAGCTTCCGCACGTCCATACAGACAATTGTTGTCTTTGCGCGAACGTATCAAAATTAATTCATGGCGAGCGTTAATCACAACTTGCTTGTAGTCTTTGCAAAATCCCAACAGCATGTTGAGCGGTACGCAAAAGTTAAACATGCAACTATCACCACATGATCCATTATGCGTCATATCCCACCCGGCATTCTTCAAGATTTTACTTCTCTCGGTAGTTAAAGAGACATAATTTTTCAACGTTGAAGTTATTCCAACGTTTCTGTTGCGATGAATCTCCACACCATCGAGTTCATATCGAATTTCATCAAACATGAACGCAACGCAGTTATTTGCCAATACCTGCGTTTCATTTGCATCTATTTTAGATACCGTCAACTTTCCCTCAACATACAGAAAGCTTTCGCACGGTAACGTGTACAAATCCTGGTGGTGTATAGGTATCCGTATCTCATCGCTATGTCCAAGCGATGAGTTGGCGTATGGATTGTACGTATGTGTCTCAACCTTGACGATACGATCATCAAAGACTGGCTCACCACCAATATTCAAAATATCATCTTTTCGTACGATGAATCCCAATGATTTTAAAAATTCGCGATTCAATGCGCTGAGTTTCTTTGTAGTGTAAAGAGATCTCTGATTATTGTCGCTCACTGCCGCCGCCGCAGCTGCTCTCGCAAAAGTATTATCCCTCGTAATGTCCCTCGTAAAATCATTGTCTCTCACGTGCTCCGTATCATTTAGCACGAGCATCACACGCTAATTTTGTCGACGCCGTACGTGCAATCTTACAGTAACTTCCTCTCCTCGAAAATCCAGCAATCGTCCTTCTTGATCAACAATGCGTATCGTTAGATCAGTAATGCTCCGTACGACGATCGGGAGATAAATGATCTGTGCAGGCGTTTCCGATATCTTATATCCTGGCGGCACGCTCGGTGAAAATTCATGTATCGTGTACGCGCTTGTCATTAATGTACGCATCAGTGGTGACGCTACATTCTATACGGATAATATTCACGCTAATAATATTTATAGGTAAATCCGAATCATGCCATTTGTGAGGTTGCAATATACGATTCGACGAGAATCCCAACAGCGATCCTATGCTGTCTGGTTTACTAAAATTTATTCTATAGATGCATTTGATTTCGCTCTTTAGAGTATTATGATTGGCGCGAAGCACTATTGCATCTTCATTCTGCTCTTTATTGGAAGGATATTGTGAAATTGCAGGTCTCAGATACTCATCTATAGCTTGTATTTCGTATGATCCCTCGGGTATTGTAATTTCCTTGTCATCGTTATCAAAGTAAAATTTATTATTCTTAGAATTTACATTCGGTATCGTATGATAAGTTTCAAAATCTGTCAAACCGAGCTCATAATCACCATTCGATAAATCTATAGCTGGAAAGTAGCTTACAGCGAGAACGCTACTTTTGCCAGTCAACGTTAGTGTTAGCGACATGTTGTCAAACTGAATCGTGAATGATGGATTGACAGGCTTTATATCAGTTGTTTGAAGAAATCGTAAACACAATTGTCCACAATTATTCTGATTATAATTTTAATAGGATGTGTGATTGTATTTTATTTTCGTAACATTTAAATATTGCACCAATTCTTTGGGTGGTTGAAGATTGTCAAAACTATCGAAATATATTGCTCGATTTCCTCTCTTTACATATGCTACCCAATGGGTACCGGAACCATCAACGTCATCCAAATTTACAATACCGCTTTCATTTTGTCGTATACCGCTTATCGGTAAATTATTGCGCATGAAAACACCTCTAAAGAATGGTATACGCATACGTCTTGCCAGTTGTTGCAATTGTACATTAGTTGTTACACCCACAGGCATTTTTAGCGTTTTTTTTTGACGTTTTTTTTCTTAGTTGAGAATCCCTGTCCACGCTTGTATGGAGCGAGATAAACTCCACGACCTTCCATAGCGCGATTATGACGTTGCATTTCTTCAAGGTGACGTTGCGCAGCCTTGCTATCATTCAGAGCCTTTGAGACTCCCGCTGGTCCACCGGCCAACGAACCGAGAACTCCCAACAATGGTAAAATTGGCAAGATACCACCACGCTTTGCCACAGGCAGTATTCGTTTCTTCTTCTTTTTCGAAGATTTTTTCGTCTTCATCCCCATACCGAATTTTGTCTTTGCTTTCATAGCTGCCCAAACAGTCGTAGCGGCTGCTCTTTCACCAAGAGTCGAATCTCTCGCAGTAATACGTTTTCGCGCTTTCGCAGCGAGTATATTATCAGCAACGTGTCGTTCTCTGAGAGCGTTGCTTTGAGAATATGCAATGTCGTGCTCGCGACACGCGGCATCCAATGGATTAATACCTCGATCACCTCTAGCCAATCGCTTTTCCAAATGAGTCCCCGGACCGCAAAACTGATAGCCGGGGATATGGAATTCGATCGGAAGTGCGTTTATCGCGCGATTAAAGAGACCACTACCTATTTTCGTTGACATTCGCTGCAATCCTTTATCATCGGCGCTGGACCGTCGATGTGCGTTTGCTGCCAATGGTCGATTGTAATGTTTGAAACAGCGGCGACAGGTCTGAATCTCTGGATCCGCCTTTATGTGTTCCGGAAGCTTGTCCCACACGTAGTGGATGTGATTTTCATATCGCAATAAAAATGCTTTTGGCACAAATTGCAGCTGTTCGGCGCTTAAACCGTGAATATCGGAAGCACTTGTTAGCAGAACAAACATTTTTTCGGTACTGAGCGATTCATGGTTCCGCGCAGCTATAAATAGACTCTCCATGACTCATTCATTCATTCGAGAGAAAACATGCGGTTCGTTCAGCAATCGACGATAATCAAAGTTATAAATTTCGATGATAAAACACGGTTAATGTTGGATAAAGAAATACGCAGACATGGAAACATGCTACCAAATACTATACGCGGTATCATCTGCGGCCCCTCGAATTGCGGTAAAACTAACACGTTGATTAGTTTGATAGAAAGCCCGTATGGTGTTCGCTTCGAGAACATGTACGTTTACTCGAAATCGCTTCAACAACCGAAATATCAATATTTGGAAAATTTGCTATCACCGATAGAAGAAATTGGTTTTTTTACATTCTCTAATAATAACGATGTCATTCCACCGAGTGAGGCGCTTCTGAATTCCATTTTTATCTTTGATGACGTGGCATGCGACAAGCAAGATATGATAAGAGAGTACTTTGCAATGGGACGACACTCGAGCGTCGACTGTTTCTATCTTTGTCAAACGTATCCCAAGATACCCAAGCATCTTATACGTGACAATGTAAACTTATTAATTTTATTTAAACAAGATGGGACAAACTTGAAACATGTGTACAACGATCACGTAAATACAGATATGTCTTACGATAATTTTCGCGCTTTTTGCCAGAAATGTTGGCGGCATAAATATGGATTCGCGGCGATTGACAAGGACAGTCCGCTGACTAATGGACTATTTAGAAAAGGATTTAATGAATTTGCAATACCGCAAAGCAATTAGTCGCTTTCGACACATTGATCGAGCAACGTCTAAATTGCAACATGATGAATAACGATCGTGAAAAGATTGTGAGAGAGATTGCGAAAACGAGCGATTCAATCCGTAAAAAATATCGTTTCTTGAAAACTGGTAAAATGGAAGAGGACGATGCATTGGAGAGGCATTTTAAACCAATCTCTGAACCTCTGAAACAGCTTGTTGAAAATACAGTAGGTGTTGAGTCTGGTGAAGAAAAGATTGAACCATCGAGTAAGCTCGGAGGGAAAAAAGAGTTTAAAACAAAGCGATCAAATATATCATTGAGCGGTATAACTTCTACTCCAAAGCGAATCAAAAGCAGGCGAATGCAACAATTATTGGATGCAACTACTTCTACTCCGATACAAGATGTACAACCAAGGCAATTATTGCATGATAAAACGTCTATCGAGGAAATTTTCGAGACTTCACCTGAATCGCTTGTGACATCAATTCAACATTCATTACAAACATCTGAGGGTCAAAATTCATTGCGAAATCACCTGGGTCCACTTGCTCAAAAATATGTGGCAGCTATATTGAGTCAAGATAAAAATTCCAAGATGGATTATGTATACGGTGTCAAATTTATCGACAAAGGAATGACGCTCGGTAATAAAAATTTCGATGTGGATAAAAATGATAATATAATTATCGATGGATCAAAATACGTTGGAACAGCAGGTCTTTACGAGTTGGTTTTCAAGAGAATTCCCGACGATGAAATATATACTGCAAATGACTTACAGAACTACAAAAGTATATTAATAAGAACAAATGCGCACAGACGAAATGGTAATGTGAATCAGCCAGTATTAGGTAACAAGGGATACAAATATAAATATATAATCGCACCATTATTCTCTGATAAAAAATCTGGAAAAGGTATACCGCGTGCTATGACCTTAAACAATAATAAGATTGATTACGTGCATTGGAATGATCCCAACGAGTTGGTAGATCATCTGCGATTGCCCGAAGCTTCACGTCAAGCCGGCAACAACGCCCACGGCAATGAAATATTGTCGATTATCAAGGAACTTTACGAAGCTGGTATTATTATAAAATAAGTTATACATCCACGATACGAGTCAGTCTGTTAATATTAGTGGTATCGAAATGTCGATTAATAAATTTGGATTATCACTTGGAACGTCGAATAATAATTCATATTATCAATGGAATGGATTACTAAGAAATTACGTGCGCGATAACACTCTGTGTCTAACAACCTCCGGCTATGACGCAAGGTCGCGCAAGATACGACGTGTAGCGCAACCGGAAGATGATAATGATGCAGCCAACAAACGATATGTCGAAGCGAGTGTCAAGCTTTTGAGAGATCAACAGAAAAAAATTGAGAAAAAAATAATCAGGCTTGAAAGGAATATGCAGGCGCTATTATTAACGCTGGATAAAATGGTTGTAACGCAGACTACATCAAAAGATACATAAAGAACTGTACGTGAAATTATATCACATTATTACAAATATGCCTCGATCAAACACCTCTGAAAAGCAGCTACTCGTGGAAGAATTGCACGCTCCAGCGAGAAAAAATTTTCCGCGTAGGCGCGTCATAGTACGTAGATACGACGACCTGTGGCAAGCTGACGTGGTCGAGATGCGTCCTTATGCAAGAGTCAACAAAGGATACAATTACATACTCACCGTCATCGATGTGTTGAGCAAGAATGCATGGGCCGTACCGCTCAAGAATAAGAGCGGAAGCGAAACAGCTGACGCTATCGCCGAGATAATTCGAGATAGCAAGAGATGTCCGAGAAACATAATTACCATACAAACCGATAGAGGAAAAGAATTTTACAATGCAAATGTGCAGAAACTCGTAAAAAACACATCATCAATCATTACTCGACGTATTCTGTTATGAAAGCCTCAGTGGTGGAATGATTTAATCGTACTTTAAAGAACAATATGTGGAAAATGTTTACACTTAATGGCAATTACAAGTGGATCGACGCGCTGTCCCGACTCGTTGCAGAGTACAATGCGCGAAAACATCGCACTATCGATATGAAACCTATCGATGTTACGCCTGCGATCGCCGAAAAACTTTTAAATACGGTATATAGTAACGTAAAAATTGCTGCTCCGGCAAGATTCAAAGTAGGCGATTCGGTACGCGTGAGTAAATTCAAGACCATCTTTGAAAAACATTTCACGCCAAATTGGACTACCGAAATATAAAAAATTGTCAAAGTACAGAAATCTAATCCCGCGACATATATACTCGAAGATGTGCGCGGAGATCCCGTCGCAGGGGGATTCTACGAATACGAACTATATCGCTAACCCGGATTGGTATATCTCGTGGAAAAGGTTTTGCGGAAAAAAGGTGATGACGTTTATGTGAAATGGTTGGGACTGGATAAACCTTGCACATGGATTCATAAAAATAATGTATTATAAACTTTTATTTAAAATATCTATACACTGTTTATTTTACAATATATTAAAATATTTATCTAATAATTTTATAAATAAATACAAATATACATGTAATATACATATTTATACAAAATATACATATTTTACAACAAATATTATTTACAATGGTATTTTATAATGTCCCCATGGTAATATATCAGTGGTTTCAGGTATGATATACCGCTTGTCATCGTGAGGACTTAGAGCAATTTTCGTCTCGCAAATGGTGTATACTTCATGCAATTTCGATCTTATACATGACTGACTACGTGTCATTTCAATCTCTTCATTCAAACACCGCGTGTAATCATCAAACGTTATCGTTCTCGCGACAACGTTACTCTTGACACCTTTTACTTTTTTCGTATCTTTCTTGCCATCCACTCGTAAGGCATACATTTTTGCTCTAAGCCCTACAAATTCGGTCATAATCACACTGTTGTTTTCATCTTTCATTAGACCGGGTACCTTTTTATTCACGAGCGGTATACCGTACGCATTGTCCGCAGTGTAATCGCTCGTATCAAATTTGTCGAGGTTGCGCTTTATATTCTCGTACACATCTTCGCATTCGATGTGGTATATTAGGCTGTCTGTGTCGGTGTACATTACCCGGCATCTGTCACGATACAGCGGTGACATGTACTCATGATGAAATTCGTATAAACATTTTGGAGATGTCGAATATGCACATGCCGGCATAGATTGGTTTATAAAATTTTACCTCGAGTTTGCGTAATTCGACAGCGATTAGATTTTCTGAAAAGATACTTCTACTGTGAAAATTTGGTTTCGCAATCATTGCCTCTGCACCGTATCTTCCTTCCCAATGTGTGATAAGTTTTACATCAACCCGATTACGCGCATTTTCCATCGTTTTGCCGAATACTGCATTATTCATCAATTTATATAAATTTTTTTCAAAATCATTTTTTGCTTGCGTTCTAAATTGCGTATTAAGTTCGATATAATTTCGAAGCCATGGAGATTGCGCGAATTGTATTATGCGATGTATTTTGCAACTTGAAGACCGTGACGCATACATTGTTGCAGGTTGCGGTAGTGTATCACATATCGCTTCTTGTCGTATAACGTTGCAAGAAGCTTATCATCTTGCGTGAATGGTTTCCCACATATATGACAATGCGTCGCACTATGAAATTTTTCTCACTCGTATGATGTTAAATTTATCATGGGGACGTTAGTTGCTAAAATATTCTTTACGCGTATCGCTAAATTTTGTAGTTGTTCGGAAAACCACGAATCGCAATCTACACTACGACGAGAATAATACTCGGATAATGAATCGTCATATGACCAATGTACATAATATGCTATACTAAATACTTGGTGATGTTGATATAAATTCTTTTCTTCTTCCTTCTTATTCGTCTTTGTCAGCACACATTCGAGGTCGGCGTATACGACAAAAGGAAGTCGCTCTTTGCGATTAAAGTTGTTGAACGCGAGCCACTTGTCCTTATCGCTCGGTAATCGGATAGCGCAGTCATTCATCTCTCCGCAGTCTATCATATGTGTCTGCAACTTGTCTTCCGAACCGAAATAATGCAGACATCTGTAAAATTATAATTTTATATTTTATGATTATTTAATATATATTTTTATTGCAATAAATATACGTACCACTCGCAGATATATTTTTGACCATTATGTTTGCTCAGTTGTGAGCTCATGAGCCGGGAGAGATTCTTGATCCACGCGAAATGACCTACGCTGTTGTGATCTTCCACGTAAAGTAGGTTGACATGCTTGTCTTTCTTCTGCTCGCTGAGACGTATCGAGACAATGTTCTTTTCTTCGATGCTGTACACATTTATCGAAATGTTGTTTGATAGTTCAAACTTTTTAATTTGGTTTAATGTCATCGGAAACTCAATGTCTTGGAGATTGAGTACTGTCGTATAATGAGGATATGAAGATTCTAGTTGCACATTTCTTTCGGCGGGATACAGTGCAGCGACCACAGCCCACGCGAAACATGCATTTTCTTTTGATTGCACGTTCACCACCGCTGTTTTCATCATTATTTCTCGCGGTAATTTAATGTGGCATTCCGCACGCATTGGATTATACTTGTTTATATTTACAATCAAATCAATTATCCGCGACAATGCCCAACCACTATTACGTTCTTGAAACTTTTCGAGAGATGCCAATGTGGGTTCGATAATCCGATGTTCGTACCACTCGCGTAGGTTGGACGTGCGAAAGATTTCATAGTTTTTAGTATTAATTGATTTATTGGCGCGCTTATCACCCGACACGAACTCACCATTAAACACAGTGTTCACTTTCACATTAAAATGTTTTTGCATAACTTGTTGCATGTGTCTGATCTCAATGTCTTTGGCTTCTTCGAGAAATTGATGAGGTTCGATGTGATTATAGTTTATTACCGCACCAGTCAATATTCGACTTTCAAACGCTGCATCAATTTAACGCCAAAATAATCTGTTTTCTTGCGTACTGCATCCGGCACTTGTGTGTATGAAACGTCGGCGTACCAAATTTTTCAACCCTTCTAGGCGAGCAATTTGGGCGACAAGTGATTGTCGAACTCCAATCGCTAATCGTGGGCGTTTGATTCGGCTTTGTTCTTGCAATGATTTGATGTATTGGTCACATTGCTGCTCCCACACAATGTATTCCTCCACCGAATTCACCCTTGCTGATTGCTCCAACAAACTTGCTTCCAATTGTGCCATATTTCTTTACTCGAGATGCACTTCTTGAACCTCTGACAAAGATACTGACAGAGTATGCCTCCTTATCAGCATTTTTATTTGATCACTGACACTTGAAAAACTCGAGTATGTTGCGATTTTGTCACGTGCGGCTCATCGGCCTTGAAATTGATACATTTTGCGTCTAATATTTCATTAAGGATGATGTCATAGCGACCATGCAGCTACGTTTGAAAATTGCGATTTTGCACATTTTGCTAATCAACTAATTGTGAACACCTGGGGGATGACAGCAGCCGGTGCATTGGCGCTCGTGATACATTTTAGCACATTTCGCGAGATTCATCTCAAAGTGATAGCAGCCGTGCATCGGCGCTTAAAAATTTTGAATATGTTGCATTTTGCACATTTTGACCTTGACAATAATTCTAACATTTCATTTGAGGATGATGTCATAGCAGCCGCGCATCGGCGCTTGAAAATTTTGAATATGTTGCATTTTGAACACCTGGGACTGATGTCATAGCAGCAGCTGTGCATTAGCGCTTAAAATTTTGAATATGTTGCATTTTGTACATTTTAACCTTTACAATGATTCTAACATTTCATCTGAGGATGATTCACTAGCAGCCGTACATCGGCGCTTGAAAATTTTGAATATGTTGCATTTTGCACATTTTAACCTTGACAATAATTCTGACATTTCATTTGAGGATGATGTCATAGCAGCAGCCGTGCATCGGTGCTTTGATTGGTTGAAAATAATATCGGATCAGCAATAATCCCCACCCCATCACAATGGATATTATGGATAAAATTTAAAAATAATTTAGTATCACATTGATCACTCGACTGAAAAGGTTCTTTTAAAATGTACTCCGCCAGCATGAATTATTACGTTCCAGTACAAGAGAGCAATGTTTTGTGCAAGAAGAAATGTGACAAGTAAGTTTCAATATTATCTGTTAAATGAATTTTTCAATAAACAACTTTTTTTGTTAAATAATTATTTTCAATAAAATTTTTGTAGCGCTTCATCTCATCGTGCGGCTCGTATACTTGGAAGAAGATACGTCTTAACCCCAACATCATACAAATATTTGGAAATAGGAATCAGCGTCAGAATAATATTCTATGTGGAATTGGCTCTCGGTGATAATCGAGGCAATCAAATAATATTGCCCATTGAAACATGGAAATCTCTAATGCGGAAACGAGCAGCTAACTGAAACTCCGCTATGGATTAGTGATCTGACACTCGAAGCGGTTAACATGTATACTTCAAAAATTATAAAAATTACATCATCTGATAATTCTTTGTACATGAAACCATCAACGTTACTACATTTATTCGATTTCGAAAAATGTATTGATCATATGTATTCCTGGCTGTGTGAGAATACTCATAGTGTTAATGAAAAATTTAAGCAATTTGAAAATATTTTACAATGTGATAATATCCGCGATGTGAGCAATGCCGCAAAGGCGATACGTGATAGTAATATGTTTAATAGCGAATCACTTATAGATTGTGAATTGATAACTTGTGCTATAAATGAAAGATTGAAGAACATTCCAGTAACTTCGATTGTGCAATTTTTAAGAAATCGCGAACTCAGTTTGCGAAAACCTCAAGCAAGAGATGTGACCCATTTTCTGCAATCTCATGAAAAGAAATTAATAACTGACATATGTTACTGCATCGTATCATCTAAACACAACCGAATCGCGTGTTTTCAACGTCGCTATCAAAATGTGATGGCTTTTTATAGAAAATTCGGACAAAGAATTTAAATTGAGGAGCCACATATATGAAAACCGAGACTATATTGTAAGTATTTCTTTTTAATTTTAAAAATTATTAAATTAATTAATAAAAAATTTTTTTTCTGTTATGCAGGAGCCTTTCACAGCCGCTGCACCATCGTGCCGACGTCCGCCGACACCTACCAGCTCGCAGCCACCATCGCGCTGCTGTATACAGGGTATAACTAAACAAACGTATACGAAGCACACCATCAGGTGCAGGACAACAAACTAAATCGAAAAGTCCTAAGCCATTTTCTTATCTGAGCTTTATTTTTTACGCTATAAATTGTTAAAGTTTGCCAATCAGCGCGTGGCTACAACGAAAGGCAGCGTAGGCGCCGCCTACTGGGTGGGGAGCGCGGGATCGGAGAGTAGCGAGACAAAGTGGGGCGAAGCGAATGTAGCATGTCTCTGCTCTTTTTTGTACGTTTTGCGTAGCTCTTAAAATTTGATTATTCTCGATACTCTCGGTAGTGTGGAATATTTAATTTTTCCATCTCGTTAGCTGTCTCCATATTTGTGTTTAGAAATACTTTTTCTTTGAAGAGAAAGGTCACATGAGTTGTAGTCCGGAGATTGAGCAGGCCACGGACTAGTACTGAATCCTTCCCATCCTTGAGGAAAATTTTTATCGAAGTAATGGCGGATGATACTTTTGAATAAGATTCATTAAAATTAATATTAAAAGTGGTTCCGATAATTGGACTTAAATATTAAATTTATTTTAAGCGCAAAGTATGTTTTTATTTTTAACATATTTAACAAAAAAAAACTTTCTTCATGTATGAAAACATTATAATACATATGTATGTAGTAATGACTACTTTTATTAAGATTTTTAGTCTTGATGTGTGAACATGATATAAAAATTAAGCCCTAAGAGTATAATATAGTATTGAAACTGAGATAGCGATCTTCACAATTTCGATAGATTCTATTAAACTACGTAATAAAATAATAATTATAAACATTTTTATAATAATAAAATAAAAATAAATAATAATATAAATATAATAATAATAAAATAAGAGTAAAGATATATTATACATATTCAAAATAAATATTTTTATAATAAAAATAATTCTTACGTGCAGAATGGACAAGTGCGTCATCATGCATGAATATCGTAGCTTATCTATTTAATGTTACTTCTTCTAAATTATTCTCTGCCGGAACTAACAAATCTGGCAGATTATTTTGTAAGAAATCGAGACTACTTTTG
This sequence comes from Prenolepis imparis, assembly GCF_030444845.1. Classification (NCBI taxonomy): domain Eukaryota; kingdom Metazoa; phylum Arthropoda; class Insecta; order Hymenoptera; family Formicidae; genus Prenolepis; species Prenolepis imparis. The sequence goes on from NW_028141174.1 coordinate 219,170, forward strand.
AGAGTTCAAGCGTGATAATATAAAAAGTTCGATCTAAGTCCTGTCAATAAGTTTATGTCAATAGGAAAAATAATTCAATAGGAACAATACTAGTAATAAAAGTAAACAGTAATATAACGATTACACATTATTTTTCTAGAAAGAAAATGTTTATTGCATTGATTAAATAAAAAAATAATTCAAATCGATAGACTGACGAAAGATAATAAAAAAAGTTACATTAGAGAAATGATTAAAAAGGAAACAATAAAAATAGTTTCAATTTAATTAATTTAAATTACAATTAAATTTTAATTTTATTTCAGTTTAAAATATCTACTTACGATTTGATTTCTCGGCAATCCATACCAAATATTTACGGAATTCGATGTTGAAAAGATCTCATTCGAGTAAGAAATAGATTTCCAAATGGCTGCAGTAATGATAATGATAAGAGAATGTGGATATTAAACATTCCTAAAATGTTTCTTGTAAAGGTACATTTATCGACATACAAAATCCAACTTCTATAATTTGGTTTTTACTAGATTTAAATAATATTCAGCGAAAATCATGATATATCTATGAAATATTAATTTCAATGAATCTTATTCAAAAGTATCATCCGCCATTACTTCGATAAAAATTTTCCTCAAGGATGGGAAGGATTCAGTACTAGTCCGTGGCCTGCTCGATCTCCGGACTACAACTCATATGACCTTTCTCTTCAAAGAAAAAGTATTTCTAAACACAAATATGGAGACAGCTAACGAGATGGAAAAATTAAATATTCCACACTACCGAGAGTATCGAGAATAATCAAATTTTAAGAGCTACGCAAAACGTACAAAAAAGAGCAGAGACATGCTACATTCGCTTCGCTCCACTTTGTCTCGCTACTCTCCGATCCCGCGCTCCCCACCCAGTAGGCGGCGCCTACGCTGCCTTTCGTTGTAGCCACGCGCTGATTGGCAAACTTTAACAATTTATAGCGTAAAAAATAAAGCTCAGATAAAAAAATGGCTCAGGACTTTTCGATTTAGTTTGTTGTCCTGCACCTGATGGTGTGCTTCGTATACGTTTGTTTAGTTACACCCTGTATATTTTATATTTTTATATTATTATTGTATTATTATATTTTCATTTTTATATTATATATTTTTACAACATACACACACACACATTTTGTAAATACATACACACACACACACTTATCAAATATAATTATTTAAAAAACAAAAAAAATCTATTTGCTTTAGAATAAGATCCTTACCTCTTGTTTCCTTTAAAATTATTAAATAAATGTATTTATTTTAAAATTCCTCTCTCCCCTTCCTCATCCTAAAAATATTAATTAAAAAAATTCTCTCTTGCGAACGCCTCTCTCATTCGCTCTCCTTCGCCGCGTTACCTCTCTCGCGTCATCTCGCTATCTCTTTCTCTCTTGCGCTCGCATGCGCCTCGCGTTACCTCTCTCTCCTTCGCGAACGCCTCGCGTCATCTTGTCACTGTGTTATCTCTCTCTTCGCGCTATCTCGCGACCGCTATCTCTCTCCTTCGCGTGCGTCATCTCTCTCTCGCGTTCGCCTCGCGCTCTCCTTCGCGTTCCTCTCTCCGCGCGGACCCCTCACCCATCAAGCTCCACGCGATCTTTCGCGGTTTCCCTCTCCCCGCGGACCCCTCGCCCACAAAGCTTCACGCGGTCTTTCGCGGATTCCTCTCTCCCCGCAGACCCCTCGCGGACGTTTCCCCCTCCCCGCGGCCCCCCTCGCGAACGCTTCCCCCTCCCCGCGTGACGTCATTCCCCCTCCCCGCGCGACGGCATCCCCCCCGCGTGACGTCATTCCCCCGCGCCATGGGTTCCCCTCGCCACTCACCGCCCCCCCCATTGCCCCGTTGTTAGAACTCTCCTAGTATCACTACTTATATAAAATTATATATAATATTTTAAGACTATTTCATTAAATAAAATCTATTCGAAAATCTAAATTTTAATTGAAGAATATATATAATTTTTTTGTTTGTTTTTCTAAAATCTAGTTGAAAAAATTTCAGCTTTAATAATATATAAATGTTATAATTCAAAAGAATTCATTTTTTTAACTAAAAGTGAGTTAATATAGTTTAACAAATTTATTAATCCCATGAAATATTAAAATGCGATGAAAATAATCTCAGATTAATTGAAATGTTTCCTTTAACTGAAAAAGGATCCAAACGATGCCATAATATGCAGTTACTTTAGATGGAATTGAATATTACATATAAAACGGATATATTGTGAACACACTAGATAACACATCCACATAACATCGAACATCCTATGTATATGCATTTTGTCTCCATTATGTGAAAATAATATCCTGTATGTAGAATGTATGTACATTTTATATATCTGGTTTGAATATACATTATGGTACGTAATATGTATATTCATTAATGTATTTCATATTCATATTCAGTGCACAATATTAAACGTATATACATTTCATATCCATGATTTGAATATACATTATGGTATGTAATATGTATATTCATTAATGTATTTCACATGTTTATACAGTGCACAATATTAAATGTATATACATTTTATGTATTGAAGCGTATTTGTACGCTGGACTTTGCCGTCCTCCACACTTGCTCGCGGTTATTCTGGCTCGAAAGCTGCGTGGTCGAGAATTCTGTGATTCTCTCGGTTATCTTTAATAAATTCACAACAGGGAGATCTGATCACTTATACACTTTATTCGTTCTTTACTAGTACAACGCGCGTGTTGTTGATCGCGTCTTGAGAGAATCTCTGTGTTAATGGCCGTTTCGCCTCGTGAACGCGCACGGAAGTCTCCGCTAGCGCCATCCGGTTAATGTCCAACGAGCGCCATGCGGACGCGAACAACTCGTATCGTGTACGGCGCGAAATACAAATCAAATTAACTAACTTAGCTTATACAACGCCGCCCTCTTTGAAAGGGTTTACTTTCAACTTAGTGCCAATAACTAAACATGTGCTGGCACCGTTGATTATAAAATAAAATGCACTTAAATACAGCTTAATATGAGAAAAACTTATATGACTAAACGCGAACTGATAGGTACTCACTATATTAACTTAAATTAGGGTTCTGCAACAACTTCCACGGGTAAAATCGCAAGCTTTGACAACAGCCTCACTAATTGACCCTTGGCAGTTTTAATTGTAGCTGTTCGCCCAACACCATCGTTTCCGGTGTGCACTTCTAAGACTCGGCCTAACGACCAACACAATGGAGGCAAATCCTCATGTTTTACGAGTACGAGTTGATGTGTTTCTAATTGAGTACCTTTATTAACTTTCCATTTAGATCGTGACTGTAGCGAGTGGAGGTATTCGCAACTCCATCGCGACCAAAAATGCTGCCTTAACTGTTCTATTCTCTGCCATCGTAATAGCCGATTTTCATTCACGTCTTTTAAGTCGTGACAAGGGAGACTATTCATTGTTGTGCCAATCAGAAAATGTCCCGGGCTTAAATAATTCAAATCATTTGGATCCTCGCTCAATGCAGTAATCGGACGCGAATTTAATATTGCTTCTATTTCGCACAGAACTGTAGATAGTTCTTCGAAGGTTAAATGAGCCCTCCCGATTATTCTATTCATGTAATGTTTTGCGGATTTTACGGCCGCCTCCCACAAACCACCAAAGGGAAGCGTTGGGGGGAATGAAGAACCATGAGGTATCCTGATCGCGCAAGAATTGCCTTACGTTTTCTTGTATTTGTTTGTCGTGAATAAATTCGTAAAATTCTTTGATCTGATTTTGGGCACCCACGAACGTGAATCCCGTTGTCGGAATACATATGTGATGGCTTGCCCTTCCGCGAGACAAAACGCTTTAACGCGGCTATAAATGAGTCCGAAGTTAAATCACTGACTAATTCAATGTGAGCTGCCTTGGTGGCGAAGCAGACAAAGATCGCGATATATGCCTTGTGATTTCGCGCGTTTCGTCATTTTCCTTCTCGGATAATTACCGGACCGGCGTAATCGACTCCGCAATGTGTAAATGGTCTCGAAATTTTGACTCGGCCTGGAGGCAACGGTGCCATAATGGTCTCGGACAAAGAAGGTTTGCATCTGAAGCACCTTACGCATTTTTGAATGACCTTTCGCGTCGATGATCGTAATGATAAAGGCCAAAACTGTTGTCTGACTGCTGCCATAGTTGCTTGAGTTCCCGCGTGCATACTTCGTACGTGCTCCTGCGTTATGATTCGCTTAGTTATTTCGTGATTCCGCGGCAGAAGAATTTGATGACAGGCACTGAAAGGTAAATCTGAGTTATTTAGCCTGCCTCCTACTCTGATTAGGCCGTGATTGTCCAGAAACGTAGATAATGAGAGAATCTTGCTAGTTGGACTGATGGATCTACCGCTGCTCAATGCCTTGTACTCTTCTGGGAAGGAGCTTGCTTGTATTGTCTTGCATAGAGCGTGCAGCGCCGAAGTGATTTCTTCGTGTGACACAAACGCGATGGCTGGCTTGGGTTTGGCCTTCTCAACCCTCAAGCAGTAGGCTATAATGCGGCATACCTTGCCCAAACTGGAGTGTTTGCTTAACAGCTCATCGACGATGCTATGATCGACCACGGCAACGGCGGTATGGATCGTTCGTAGTTCCGGCATGTCCTCGTGGTTTTGATTGATGTCACTGCTTGGCCAGTGCTCTTCACCTAATTCCAAGAAGTCGGAACCATGCCACCACATGCTTGCGGTGATTAAATCGTGCGGCTCGACTCCCCGAGACAGCATATCTGCCGGATTTTTGGCAGAAGGCACATGATGCCAATCGCCCGGCTGGGTTGATCTCTGAATTTCACCCACTCAATTAGCAACGAACGTAGCCCACTTGCGGGAGGGTGGAGATATCCAGTTGAGGATTATCGTTGAATCTGACCACATGTATATTGGAATGTTCGTTGTGTTTATGGCTGCTCTGACCTTCAACATTAGTCGAGTTAGCAATAATGCCGCCGATAACTCCAATCGCGGCAATGAGACCGCCTTCAAAGGAGCTATTCGTGATTTTGAACTGAGTAGTTCAGTACGGTATTCGCAGGGGCCGATCTTGGTTCGAATGTATACGCAGGCTCCGTAGACTCGTTGATTGGCGTCACAAAATCCATGTATTTGAATGTCTTGAGGATCTGCACTAAATCTGACTCTTCTGGAGATTGCCAGTTAAGCAGTGGTATCAACGCAGAGTACTAACCTGGTCCAACGAGTGTGCATGTCTTGTGGTACGGATTCGTCCCAGTCGAGATTGGACTGCCAAAGATCTTGTAAGATGAGCTTGGCTATAACGACGGCCGGCCCTAGAAGGCCTAAGGGGTTGAATAGTCTTGAAACTTCTGATAATATAGTCCTTTTGTTTATAGTGCCGCAGACCACGTCTGGATCGTATGCAAAATGAAATGTGTCCAGGTTTCGGTTCCATTGCATGCCTAAGACGCGTGAGCTTGATCCATCCTTGATGATACTTGATTCGTTTTTTACCTCGTCTACTTGATCTACTAACTCGGGACAGTTTGACGCCCATTTGCTCAGCTCGAATGACCCTAGTTTCAGTAGCCGAATGCATTCGTCGCGTATTTCGCATGCTTCTTGTACCGTGTCGGCACCTGTAAGCAAATCATCAACGTTGAACATGTAGTGATCCCACTGGATAGCTTAAAGAGTATTGTTCAGCTAGATGCTTGAGGCAACTTGTTGCGAGATATGAAGCTGAAGCTGTGCCATATGTGAGCGTAAGTAGCTTGTAAGTTTCGACTTCTCCTTTAGGATCGCTGCGCCATAATATCCTCTGTAAGCAGGTTTGCGAAGAATGTACCAAAACTTGCCGGTACATTTTTATTACGTCAGCGACTAGAACGTAGGCAAATGTACGGAAGCGCATCATGATAGATACTAAATTCTCTTGAATGACTGGTCCGACCTTTAGGGCTTGATTTAAAGACGTTCCTGAGCTGCTTTTGCACGATGCGTCGAATACGACGCGTATCTTTGATGATGAATCTGAGATTTTGAAGACTGAATGATGGGGTAGATAGAATGATCTCTTGCTTTCTTCGTGCGATGTGTCCATTTTCTTCATGTGCCCTAATTTTAAATATTCCGCCATGAATTGATTGTATTGATTTCTTAAGTCAGGATTCCGAATAAATCGCTTTTCCATTCCTTGTAAGCGTTTTAGAGTTATTTGCTTTGATTCTCCAAGCTTTGAAATTATTGATTCCTTAACTGGAAGTTTGACGACGTATCTACCCTGGGAGGTTTGAGATACATTTTCCAAGAAGTGCTCTTCGCATGAAGTTTCCTCGGCTGTACGATTAGTTGTTGTGACAACGTCCTCAAGCTGCCAAAAACGAGCTATTTGTTCATGCAGCGGATCGCAGATGACAGCGGCGTGAAATGTATGTAGCCCTTGGACTATTTTTTTATTATTAGCGATGCGTCCCGCCAGGATCCATCCCAGACGTGTTTTCTGCAATGTATGATCATTAGTGGCCTTGATTTGTCCTACGCACAGCAGGTCCCAAAATATTTCCGCTCCAATGAGCATGTCGACCCTTGACGATACGTTGAATTGCGGGTCTGCCAACTTGATGTTTCGTGGCATTAAATAAGCATCCTTTTTCGTGGAGAATCCTGGGATCTTACCTGTGACTTGATCTGAAACAACACACTCAATGGTGGCGGAATATGCGCTTGTGCGCGATTTCCGCGTTATAATGACTACTTGTGACAATTTCACGACTGCATCGCTTATACCTCTAATCGATACCTTGCGCTGTAGCGGTTTTAATCCGAGAATGTTCATGCACTCCCTTGATATAAAATTTGCTTGAGCGCCGCAATCTAAAAGCGCGCGGCATGGAGTTAGGGACCCGTCTCCATTTACTACATCGATGATGGCCGTGGATAGCATGACGTGATTTCCAGTAGTATGATTTGAAGCCTGGGCAACTACTGTCGTCGGTGGTTTTTCTGTTTTCACATTTTGTCCGGAACGCTGTTAGCCTCCGTGGTGTCCGCGCCTGCGTGTAGTAATGTATTGTGCCTTTCCTTGCAGACCCTGCAACCACTCGATGTACATTTGTTTGGTGGATGGGTCGGAGAACGTAGACAGTTGTTGCATATCTTACGTTTGCGAACCTCGGCGATTCTTTGCGACGTCGACAATGCTAAAAAATCCTTACAATAATATATAGGATGATCTCCGCTGCAATAGTTGCATTTGGCCTTGACTGTTGCAACACAGGCGGATTGACGCTTAGAGTTGGGCTGCGAATGCTTGTTGTGACTCCTTGAGGCGACTTCAATGGCCTTGCCCGAGGCCTCGAGCATTTGACAACGACGCGTGATAAACTCAGTAAACTGCTTGAATGTGGGCGGATCCGTGCCGACTAACGAGGACTGCCATTCTCGTAGAGTGAGCGCGTCCAATTTTGAGCTCAAAATGTATGTGAGTAAGTCGTCCCGTATTGTGAGGTAGGACGGCTCAAAGCTTGAAGAGCCTGTATGTGCTTGATCGCTCCATCAGTAATTTGTCTCAGCTCACTGGAATTCTCCTTGACCATCGTTGGTAATTTCATCATAGCCTTGATATGAGTGTGAACAATGATGCGTTTGTTTTCATAACGTTCCTTGAGAAGATTCCATGCAACTTCATAATTGATATCAGCTATTTCTAATGAACTGATTACTTTACTAGCATCACCTGACACAGAAGCCTTTAAATACTGCAATTTTTTAATATTACTGAGTGCTACGTTTGAATGTATTATAGAATTGAAGGAATCGAAAAACGGAAACCATTCATCGTACTTGCCAGAAAACGATGGCAGGTTTAATTTAGGCAGTCGTACGTTAAGCTGAGTTTGAGATTGATCGGACGCGCGCGAAGATGATGGCGAAGAAACTATGTTACGTGTTAACGACGCTGGATGTAGTATTTCGCGAATTCTGGCTGACAGGTTATAAAATGCCTCCTCAAATACCGCGCTGTCATTACTCTCGTTTTCTATTACTTCAATCTGCGACTGCACATCACTGTATTCCGACCAATATTCGTTTAGTTTTAATTTACGTTCTTCAAGCTGAGCTATGACTGTGGGTGTTACTGACTGCATTGAATCTACATATGTCTTAATTCGTGTGCACGACGCTTTAATGGACGTGCGCCTTCTCTTGAGCGCCACCGCGTTTTGTTCGTTCGACATACTGTATGAATATCGTCTGAATTATACGCGAGGTTTGATTGGCAACAACTGTGAATAGTCACCCTTACCTGAATATAATGGGCGGGAAATGCCCTAATGATAATATCCTAGCGCGGGCGCTGAAAGGCTCGGTCGGTAATCCTCTGATGATAAGAGAGAGAGAGAGAGGAACGCCGTATGTCCTCGTAGGCTTTCTGGTGTTGACCCTGGTGCGTTCGCTCGGAGATCCTCTGACGATGGGTGTCGTCGAGTGCTCTCGGCGACAACTCCTTGATGCGAACACTGACGTTCTCGGCGATTCTCTGATGAGTGTGGGTCGTCAAATGCCCTCGGCGACGTGTTCGATGTGAACACCAGCGTGCCCGGGAATCTCCTGGCGAGGAGGCCGTCGAAGTTTTCGACGACAATGCTTCGATGCTAACACTGGCGTGCTCGGGAATCCTCTGATGAGGAACTGTCGAATGTTTTCGATGATGTGCTCAGATCCCCTTTTTTGAGGATGTAAAGGACCATCCGGCTCGAAGGACCAATGTATTGAAGCGTATTTGTACGCTGGACTTTGCCGTCCTCCACACTTGCTCGCGGTTATTCTGGCTCGAAAGCTGCGTGGTCGAGAATTCTGTGATTCTCTCGGTTATCTTTAATAAATTCACAACAGGGAGATCTGATCACTTATACACTTTATTCGTTCTTTACTAGTACAATGCGCGTGTTGTTGACCGCGTCTTGAGAGAGTCTCTGTGTTAATGGCCGTCTCGCCTCGTGAACGCGCACGGAAGTCTCCGCTAGCGCCATCCGGTTAATGTCCAACGAGCGCCATGCGGACGCGAACAACTCGTATCGTGTACGGCGCGAAATACAAATCAAATTAACTAACTTAGTTTATACATTTTATATACGTGATTTGAATATGCATTATGGTACGTAATACGTATATTCATTAATGTATTTCGTATGTATACACTGAGAAAAAAAGTTATTAATTCAATAGCATTTGTGTTATTGAAAAATATTTCATTGATTCAACCACAACGATCTTAATACTATTATATAGGAAGTTTAATAAAAAAAACTACATATTTGTTTTAAACAATGCAATAGTATTGAAAATATTTTTTGGCCCAATGACATATTTTGTTTTCGTAAATACATATGCAATTTTATCGATTAGATATTTAGTAGCAAAAAAATTTGTGATTTCAAAATACTGTAATTGATACAAATAGTTACACTGAGAAAAAACTTATTGATTTAATAGCATTTGTGTTATTAAAAAATATTTCACTGATTCAACCACAATGCTCTTAATATTATTATATGAGAAGTTTAATTCAAGAACTACGTATATATGTTTCAAACAATGTAATGGTACAACATATTGTAAATATTTTTTTATCCAATGTGATATATTTTGTTTCCTGAAATATATATACAATTTTGCTAATTAGATATTTAGTAGCAAAAAATTAATCTGATTTTGAAATACTGTAATTGATACAAATAACTATATTGAGAAAAATTAAAAAATATATCTACATAACTAACATTAATATAACATTAGATTAAAAAATATTTTTAATATGTTGTACCATTGTATTGTTTGAAACATATATACATAAACAAAATTAATAATATATGGCTTTTTTAATCTAAAATTAAATGAAAAAATAATCCTCCTATTTATATACCATCAACGTCTGATTAGTCTCAATGTTACTACAAATTTCACCTTGTAAAAATAGCTCTGTGTTATAATTTGAATATGTATGCGATCAATTTTACATTGTACTTTTAATTATTGACTATAGACTATATAATTTAATATTTATATTTGATATATATCGAGCCTTTATATTCTTAGTATATAATTTAACATCTGCGGTTGCATATGTTGCCGGTCTGAAAGTGAGTAGCAGCTTCTCATTTAACGATTACATCTTCGTTGGAAAAAATCTATTTTTCTTCTTTGGTTAATAACTTAATACTGTGTTTTCCATTGTAAGTACGAGGTTAATTGATAATTAATCAAATGGAACTCAGTGATCTCAAACCAAGAGATACTGTTCCGAAAAATTAAAAATTAATTTTCGCGCTTGGCTCTATTGGCCGACTTCTATAACATCAGAACACATTTATTTATTTATTATTTATTAATACTGTGTATTTATAGAATGTTGCGTTTAAATGTATCACACAGTGTTTCATCACGGAATCCCCGATTCATAGTTTCCTGGCTCACCAACCTTGGAAAAATGTAATTGGAAACGGACGGATGATAAGAATTAAAACAAAAGATGTGCTACTTCTTCGGACCGAACGATTTACGGTGACTTCGTTTATTACTCCTAATTTATTTTGTAAAGGTTATTAAATATGCGCTGAAGATGGCCCTAAGAGGGGTCCGAAACGTCCGCGATAATTTTTAATATTTAATTTAACAAGCGTTAATTAATTTCGTAAGAATTTTTAGAATAAATTTCACAATGTTATTTCAATATGTTGTATTATATTAAATTCTACGCCCTACCAACAGCGCCAGGCTCATATTGCCATTTATTTTTTCATTTAATATATACGTAATTCTTGAATTAAACTTCCTATATAATAATATTAAGAATGTTGTGATTGAATCAATGAAATATTTTTTAATAACATAAATGCTATTGAATCAATAGATTTTTTCTCAGTATAGCTATTTGTATCAATTACAGTATTCAAAATCAGATTAATTTTTTTACTAATAAATATGTAATTGGCAAAATTGCATATGCATTTCAGGGACACAATATGTCATTGGGTCAAAAAGTATTTTCTCGCTGAGCGATAATTTTTTGTTTTATGCTCTCTGCTTTAATTGTTTCTACCAACGTTATTCTGTTTCTTCAATCGTCGAGCAGACATATCTGAGGAAGCGTGTTTGCGCCAATTCACTACGACACGCCAGTAGTTCACTACGAAAATAGTGCTTTTTATAAAAAAATTTAGTGCAGAGTGATTTTGATATTTTAACTGGATTGTGATATTTAGTGATTGTGATATTTCGATATGGCAGATGAAGTAACGCGAACCGTTTTTCAGGAATGGGGAATAGACGCATGCATTGTTCAGCGTTTTCAAGGTAAAACATAATTTGTTTCTTAATGTTCACACTTTTTATATCCCGATGAAAAGTGAATCATATAAATAATCATACCAATAATCAATCAATCATATAAATATCAAATTATCCTGTTTTCTGTTATTTTTAATATACTTATAAAAATGTTCTAGAACATGGAATTACTAAACATTTAATAAAAGATCTAACAGATGATTTATTAAAAGAAATCATACCAAGTGTCGGACCAAGAATAATTTTTATGAAAAAATGCAAAGCACATTTTGCAACAAAAAAACGAAACGTAAAATAATTTTAATTTATATCTTTATATAACTCAATATAACATTTGATGATATTAAAAAGATATCGCATTGGATAAAAAGAAAATATTATTAATTCAATCAAATATGTTGTTGATTCAATAAAATATGTTATTGGTCAAGATAAAGAATAGCATCAATCGTACACAGATATTCCCTGTTTTACGAACTTTTCTTCGCAAAAATAAACATTCTTTTCAGATTTCTTTCGAATAGTGAAAACAAAAAGTAAAATTAAAGTAAATTTTCCATAAAAGCAATTTAATATGTAATAATATATAATAAACGTTCGTAAAGCGAGAAGTTGTAATATATATATTATACATATATAGTATATATTACAACTTCTCGCTTTACGAACGTTCCTTTTACGAAATTATACTTTTTTAGAAAATCTACTTTAATTTTACTTTTTGTTTTCACTATTCGAAAAAAATCCGAAAAGAATTTTTATTTTTGTGAAAAAAAGTTCGTAAAATGATATCATTGAAATAATAATTGATTCTATAATAAACAATGTAAAAGGGTAAGATATATATAAATTATTTTATCTACTTTCAATAATAGTACTCTGCGTTGATACCACTGCT
>NW_028141174.1:231518-282064 GCF_030444845.1 Prenolepis imparis
AAGCAGTGGTATCAACGCAGAGTACTTGAGCCGTTCGTAGTCATTTCTAAGCAGTGGTATCAACGCAGAGTACTGTTCGTAGTCGTTTCTGAGTTAGCGTTACAGACTGCGATAAACGAGCGATAAACGTTAAAAATATTAAAGATACTTTTATTAATGATAATGATATAATGATATCTTTAGATGTTAGTTCATTATTCACAAATATTCCTAAAGAGTTGGTTTTAAATGCCATTAAAAAACGTTGGACTGACATTGCTAAGATCACAAATTTCAATTTAGCTCAATTTTTTACATGCAATAGAATTGATTTTAGATTCAACTAGTTTCAGCTTCAATGGTCAGTTTTATGAACAAATAGTTGGCAGCCCGATGGGTTCTCTTTTATCACCTATCCTAGCAGATATTGTGATGGATGATTTGGAGACACAATATTTAAGTTTGTTAAGTTTCACTGTCCCCATATATTATAGATATGTAGACGACGTTTTTGCTATATTGCCACGTACAAAAATAGATGAGATATTAATGACTTTTAATAATTACCACCAACGCTTGAATTTCACATATGAAATTGAAGTCAGTTCTTCCATTAATTTCCTAAATACAACGATCATTCGTTCTGACAATAGACTCATTACTAATTGGTACAGGAAACCTACATGTTCTGGAAGATATATAAACTTTTTTTTTCTAACCACCCTTTAAAATATAAAATTAATACTATTTATAATCTGGTTGATCATGTCATTCTACTATCCAATGCTATTTTCCATCATAAAAACATTGAGATGGTGAATGATATCTTACTTAATAATTGTTTCCCTAAACACATCATCAAACGACATATACAAAAAAGAATTAATGTATTAAAAAATCGTAATCACAATAATGATTGTGATATGAATCGTGGACAATCTGACAGAACATCTTTTATTTCATTGCCATATGCTAAAGATGTGAGTTATGATCTATGTCGTGTTATGCGTGGCATGGGCTTCAACGTCTATAAAATAACAAAAAAAAAAAAAAAACTAAATACATTGATTAAACGTGGTAAAGATAGTTTACATAATGATCAGAGAACTAATGTTGTATATAAATTATATTGCAAAAACTGTAATGCGTCATATATCGGCCAAACAAAAAGGCGCTTACGTACTCGAGTGAAAGAGCATTTTAACAATATAAAATTGCATGAAACCAATCATTCCGTTATAAGTAAACATAAGTTGGAATTCGGACATGAATTTGAGAGATTTGGACAAAACCTAATATATTACATAATGAGAAATATGTGAAAAAGAGAGAAATCGCGGAAATGTTGTATATTAAAAAATTCAATAATACAATCAACCTACAAAAGGACACAGATAGCTTAAATAAAATCTATGACAAAATAATAAAGGTCATTTAGCTTGGTTTCCTATTTTTATATTTCAGTCACTGACAAAGTTTCATACTGATACAATGTTTCTCTCTCTTTAAAATTCAACAAGATGTTAATGATTTGTTTTAACTCAAATTTGTGAAGTGTTTCAATAAGAACGTAAGTACTCAAAATTTTATAGCAAATCCATTTATGTATATTACTGTTTTTTGTATTCAAATCGTTTTTTTTTTAATTAATTATTATTTCAGTTTATACTTGAAAAGGACCATATGGTCGAAGCGTCGTAAGTTCTATTAAATAAACAAATTTTGGCTAGTTTGGTCGATTAATTTACAACTACCCCTTTGATTATTGTACTAGCGATATAAAAACAACTTAAAAAATTTAAAATTTTTATTAATTATTTTATTATTTTAATAATTTTTAAAATTAAAAAGAGATACTCACTAGACCCATAATTCCTCCCTGACAGGTTCGGGAGGATATGATTCCTCGCCGAACAATTTTCTGAGGCAGAAGACCTCATCTCACCAGTAATCCTGTGCCCATTCCACGATCCCCTCCGCGTCGTCCCATAGCTCGGCCAATTCCCGCCGATCGCACCACCGATAATTTCGTACTTGTTCCATATGCCGAAGATTAAGGTATCCACCGATTTGGACGGATTCCTCGGTTATCTTCTGAAAATCGACAAATTTAGTAGATAATATTAATAAACAAATTTATTATATAATAATAAAAACTTACCGGCATTGTGAATATAAGGAACAGAGTTCTCAATAAATTTTCTAGCAGGTGGGTCTTCCAAGATATTATGTCTATTATTTCATGAAGTCCTAAAGGACATTCTTGTTAAAAAAAAATTTGGGCCCAAAATGTCTCCCGATCCAAAAGGCATTTTGCACTGCACTTAATAACTTAGCTCGACGACACTTAGCGATACTTAGCTCGGCGACTGCTTTAAACTTTGTGATGAACATCGCAGAGACAGATCCTCTCTGCATAAGCTTCAGCCCCATCCCCTCAGATAAATCGTAGTAATAAATATCTGTTTATAAATTCGAGCGGTTGGACATCAGCGCTCACCGTAATGCTATACGCCATACGCTGTTTTGTTTATACCTGCGGAAAGGACCATGAGAACGCTTAGAAGAGAGAGAGCGTGAGGCGTTTACGAGAGATAGCGCGAGGCGTTCATGAGAGAGCGTGAGGTATACGAAAGAGAGAGATAGCGCGAGGCTAGGGACCGTGAGAGAGATAGCGCGAGAGAGATGTCGCACAGTGGTGCCATATACGTGAATCACGGAAAAAATTATATAATTTATTAACTTTTAGAGATCGGGCTTTTTTGATGATTTTAATAGTTTTCAATTGCACACATATCAATATTGTTATATTAGAAGAAATAAAACATCGATATAGATCTGATAAAAATTAGTTATATAATATATTTTTATTTAATTTTTTTAGAGTGTGTGTGTGATGACCAATCTAAAACGTGTGTTCAAAACAAAAAAAATATATATTTTATAACAAAAGAGGTATTTTATAATATCTTTGAACTGACTACTAGCCGGTCTCCTCTAGTCTTCTCGTTATGCATTTATATTCAAATAAAACAAATATAAACATTTTTCCATTTTTATTATAAATATATATATAATCGCACTAAATCGCAGTTGTAATTAATTGCATACGATAATATAGTATGATTTTAAATTTATATAAATTTCTGATTGAAGGGAAATGTAGATAAATGATGAGATTTATTCAATGATCAAGATTAGTAAGGGGATTTACGATTTTATATTATTCTTTGCATAAAAAAAAAATCCGATTTAAGAACGAAATAAATACGCTTTTATAAAGTTATTATGTCAAATTTGTGAATTCCGTACAATAATTTTCAATGTAAGATCTTCAAAAATTGTAGAAATATATGGAATAAAAGCATAAGAATTTCATATTCGATGATACTTTAAAATTTTCTTCGGAATGACTCTAATGATGTCCACAGTTTTATAAGCGTTGTACCGCTAACAATGCGAGTTCATACGATTAACAACGTCAAACTCATAAGTCTCGAATCTTCAAATGTATGCATGATGATGATCGAATCGACGTTACACCGTATGTTCGATCTCGATCCATGCATTGATGTATCTTTTGATCGATTGGTTAAAATTACCGAGACAGTCGATGTTAAATTTACACAATTTTCAAATATCGCGTCTAATGTAACGGATAATAAAAAAGTACCAAATATAATACGCGCTAGCGACGCCTTCACTAAGCATCAGCTCATCGATTGCGAGCTGGTAGCTTTAGTTTTTTACTTCATAATATGCATGAAAAAAAAAATGTAAAAGAGAAAAGAATAAAGAGATTTTAAGTTTAAATCATGACATAATTTCTTCACACGCATTTCCATTCTCCATTTTTCTCTCACCCGTAAGCAGTCCCAGCTCTCATACGAAGCTTGTAGCGGTCCTTGCGGGGGATAACGTCATGTGGAGAAGGGGAACGTGATGCTAGGGACCGCGAGAGAGGTAGCGCGAGAGAAGATAGAGATAGCGCGAGGCGAACGTGAAGGAGAGAGATGTTGCGGCGAGGTACATGAAAGAGAGAGATAGCGCGAGGTTAGGGACTGCGAGAGAGGTAGCGCTTAGGAGAGAAAGAGAGAGCGCGAGGTGAACGCGAGAGAAAGAGAGGGCGTGAGGCGAACGTGAAGGAGAGAGTTGTTGCGGCGAGGTATATGAAAGAGAGATAGCGCGAGGTTAGGGACTGCGAGAGAGGTAGCGCTTAGGAGAGCGTGAGGTGTTCGCAAGAGAGAATTTTTTCTATTAATAATATTTAATAATAATTTTTAATAATTTAAATAATGTCGCGATGGGGGAGAGGAGAAGGACATCTTATTCTAGAATATATTTTTTTCTTTTAATATCAATAATTTTAATAAGTATCATGTGTATTGTACATTTGTGTGTGTGTATAATTTTAATAAGTATCATGTGTATTGTACATTTTTGTGTGTGTATGTGTGTGTGTATGTGTGTGTGCGTGTGTGAATTTAAAAATATAAATGAATATAAAATATATGAATATAAAATTAAAAAATATAAAATTAAAAAATATAAAATTAAAAGTGGGGAGGGTGGCGGCTCCTTCTTCTTACGGTCACCATTATACAGTGGTCTCTATCTGTCAGTCTACTGAAACAAAAAAAAAATAAAAATTTATTATTAATTTTAATATATTATAAAAATAGATTAAATATACTTACAATATTACCAATCATTAAAATCTTCGGGAACGAGTCCGAAAAGTTCATCTGGCGGTGGTGATGGTGGTGATGGTGGTGATGGTGGTGATGGTAGGTTGAGTTCTGTTACACAGAAATTATGTAGTCCCCAGCGTGAATAGACGTTCTGTATAAGATTTTTTAAAACCGATTTCACGACTTTGTATCGCTTGCACGATCGAACTCACTGGATTATTTCCCGATATCGCTGGTACACTGACACCAGGTTCGAAAAGTCTGCGTAATGAGTACTTCAAACCCTCGAGGCGTGCGATTCGAGCGCGAAGCAACGCATAATAATAATCTTCCAAATGTTCACATTCAATTTGTTTTTGCTCTTCCATCAACAACCCGATACACTCGTCACATTGATCCTCCCACTCGGCGCATTCTCCTTTCGAATCCACCCAAAGGAATTGACTCCACAGATGTCGTTCTAATGCTTCGATTTCCTCCCCATTTTTCGATACACACGGAATGTTTTTAATTAATCACTAAAGTATACTCACTATAATAGTTTATGCAAGTTTATTTTGTGCAAATTGGACACATATCACAGGGAAATATCTGATACAATGCATCTTGACAATTGCTACAGTATCGACCATCCACTGCGTCGTGTAATTGAATCACATGCTTTCTAACAGCATACATGTGCCCGACATCTTGAATAGAGATCATACACGAAATACATAAAGCAAGAGCACCACCCGTAGACTAATAAAAGTATATGGCACAAACTTTCGTACGTCCGTTTAATGCAAAGATTTGCGAATTAGACACTATCTTGTCGTCAATATCTGTAAGGTCTTCACTTGATCACTAATATAATTACTGTCATTCGACAACGCGTGATCTTCATCAGACGACTCGTCTAATATTGCTTCGAAATTATTATTTTCCATTTTTACACATTACTGCACAATTTTGACACTTCGCATAAACACTTTAACTCGTCGAATGCTGAAGACTTTTTGACGCGGAGACCCACTCTCCATATGTTTCAACCCCCATTCCTCTAGAAATTATCGCAATTCTTCCTTGAAAATATTAAGGAAGATGTTTCGCTCTCGTTTACGACCGATTTTCTGCGAGGGTACAAAACTGCCGAACGTTGGCGCCGATACGTTGCATTCTTCCTTAAAAAATATTAAGGAAGATGTTTCGCTCTCGTTTACGACCGATTTTCCGCGAGGGTACAAAGCTGCTGAACGTCAACGCTTTTACATTTGCACCTATAAATAATGTTTTGACATGTTCGTCGCAGCGTCGGCCCTAAAATCTTCATTCCTTTCCATAATATCCTAATGATTTTATGGACATTTAATGGACATTTTGTTCATAAAATGAAAAAAAAAACATAGTTTTAATAGATTCTAGAACGCTCCGTTGACAAGTTCGAGCAGCCGGACATCGGCGCTTCCGTAATAAAATTATACTAACGAGGGTACAAAATTGTCGATCATCGGCGTGCAAAATTGTCGATCATCAGCGTTTGTTCTATACCTTTTGGGAAAATGTGTAAGATCCCTCTTAAAAAAGTCATAAAGATACCATCTACAAATATTGCACTCAGAAAACTCCCCCTCCTTTGCCGAAACATCCCCCCCTCCCCGCGTGACGTCAGCCCCCGCGCCAACGAGATACCCCCGCCCCCGCACCCCCCTCGGAGAACCTGAGCTAGAACCGGTCTAGTATATCTACTTACGAAAATGTTGCATTACCATTGATTCTATATTTTGACGATTTAGAAATTAATAATCCTCTCGGGACTCATCCCGATGAGTATACGTACCTCGGTATACACAAACTTAGCGCGGTGTATTGTATTATTGGTTGTATTCCTGATGAAAATATTCTAGTCAACTGGAAAACATATTTCTAATACAATTACATAATTATGAAGATCACAAAGAATGCGGAAACAATTTGATTTTTTCAAATACTGTCGAGCAGATTAAAGAACTTGAAACGGATGGAATAATTATTTCTACCGAAAATTCTACTGAAAAAGTTAACTTTGCTTTATTGCACATTTTGGGAGACAACTTAGGTCTCAACACCATTTTAGGATTCACTAAGAGTTTCAATTCTAATTATTCATGCCGGTTCTGTCTATCAGATAAAACAACTTTACAATCTCAAGTTGCTGAAGATTCTAAGTTCATACGGACAATTGAAAGTTATGCGACAGATGTGACAAACCACAGTAAAGGCATTTGCGAAGAATGTGTTTTCAATTCAATTCCGAATTTTCATGTTCTTAATAATATCAGTTGTGACCCAATGCACGACATCTTGGAAGGAGTATGTCGTTATGTGTGACTTTGGAAAAATGTTGCAAATATTTATTATCGATCAAAAATTATTTTCATTAGAAACATTAAATCATCGAATTCGATATTTTAATTACGGATTAAAGGATTCGAAAAACATTCCGACTCTTATAACTATGGATGCTCTAAAGAAAGGATACATCATATACTCAGCAGCCGAAATGGCATGTTTTTTGTATTATTTTGGATTATTAATTGGTGATTTAATCCCAGAAAATAATCGGATTTGGAAAATTTATATACTTCTTCGTAAAATGATATCAATCATTTTATGTCGAGAAATAACGAATGAAAACATCGATTTGTTGTCAAAGCTGACGACTCAACACCACAAACTGTACACAAACTGTTGCACAATTTTTAATGAAAACTTAAAATATAAGCATCATGTTTTATTACATTACCCGCATGCTATGCGGCTAACAGGGCCTATTCGAAACATGTCGTGCATTCGGTTTGAAGCAAAACATAAAGAATTAAAAGCTAGTGCCAAAGTTGTTACTTCTCGGAAAAATCCTGCTTATACTTTAGCTCTCAAGCAACAGCTACTGTTAAATTATCGATTCATTTCGCAAAAAGGGTTTTGTAAACGTGTCGATATGGGACCTACATTATGTGATCAACTGATAAATATGAATGTCTTCGATGATTTCAAAACTGTCGTGCCTTTTGAGCTCATAAATAGAGTTAAATGTGCATCGTGGATAGAAGTTAATGGTACACAATATAAACCAAATATGATTATCCGAGTAGATAACGGTGATCACAATTTCGGTCAAATACAATTTACTTTGATTGATAATAAACATAATGCATATTTTATATACAAAGTTATAAATACGATACGATTTGTCGAACATTATTAAGCCTATATGATTACAGTATCGAATTTTTGGGGTTTTGTATCTCAAAAAAAATTAGTTGAATACGTTCCGTTAAGTATTCATCTTTCTGCGGCCGGTATGAGTTATGTTCCAAAGATACCTTAGATATTTTTATAGTTATTTTTTATTATTTGTTTATTATATCATATAGCACAGATATGTTAAAATATGTGTATTATAATGTATTACATAGTATGTGTATTTAAATAAATATAGTATATGTGATATTAATTAAGTTATATTTTATTAAAGCAATACGTCTTTGTATTGCCATTAATTATATAAAATACAAGAGCCATCAATTTAATTATTCATCTGTAATTACTATCAACTTGAAGTGAAAACATTTTTACTTCTATGAAATAATGATACATTTGTCGAAATGATTTTTTTTGGTGACAGAATCAGATATTGTTTCCAATGGAATGCGTCTTTACTTGCATCAAACGAATATGAATACTGACCGCAATAGGATAGAATTGAGAGGATTGCATAATTATTCAAGCTAATCGACATTTACATTTCAACGAAAAGTAGATAAGATTGACTCGAATAACTGTGCATTCTCTCAATCCTATGTTTTGCGATCAGTATTCATATTCATTTGGGGCAAATAAAAACGCATTCCATTAAAAATAATATCTGATCTGTCACCAAAAAAATCATTTCGACGAATGTACTGTTATTTCATAGAAGTAAAAATGTTTTCAATTCAAGTTGATGCATAATTCTGCCGATCGCAAAAGTTATTTCAATAATTAAATACTTACTATAAAGGAGTACAGTTACAATTCATTTCAATATTCTTTTAGTTCTGTCAACCAAAGAAATGACTCCATCAATTATATCTTTTTTTCGTAAAAATGAAAAAACAATTGATTTCATTGATTGTAGTGTTCTATCCACGGTCGTATACACAGGTCTTGCAACTATAACGAATTTCAGTGGTGGGGGTTGACTCTGATATTGAAGCAGTTTTTAATTTATATCATCGCCATTATGTGTCGCTGCTATCGACTGCGCTTGGAGAACGCACCTTCAAATTTCTTGTAGAGATGTCAATATATCGAAAATCGAAACAAAATATCGTGTTTGAATATATTCAGAGGTGCCATGGATGTGTTATATATAATTATATATAAAAATTTTTTTACGCAATAATTTCCAATTGATAAACCTCTAATTTCTTTTTTGACGCGTGTTTATAGTGTTACAGTGAATATATTAGTGCTTCAAGTTCGTACGTGCTCTTTGATTTAATTTGTGTTAAAAAAAACAACGCATCTCCGGATAAGTTGAGCAAAATAATGTTCAAAGATAGCACTACGAATGCTTTGAAACATCATTCCCTCTTTGTTCTACATTTCATAAGAATAAATTTAGCTGAGTCTTAACCGCAGTTAATATATCTGACGCACGAAGGAGCACTCGATCGCAACGCTCCATGTGACCAAACTGTCAATTATAAAACACGACTTCAATATGTGAGTCACCTCCCACCACCGAAGTTGCAAGACCTGTGTATACGACCGTGGTTCTATCAATTACAAAAATCATTACGGTAACTACATATTTATTTTGTAATAAATTCGCAATTGATTTGAATGAACATGTCATCCTATACAAACTATAACTTTTTTCTTGCTAACTAAACTTATATTTCAAAGAATTTAAGTTGCGATTAACTCAAATCTAACAGAAAATCTTCAACTATGTATAATATATTTTCGTTAATAAATTGCGTTATAGCAATAAAAAAAATATATGTGAGGAATAAAATATAATATTGAAACAATGAAATATAATGTTGATATTGCAATAGCAAATATTATTGCAATAAGTATATATTTCAGTGGCACCACGTAATAAGACATTTCATTGGATCAATTTATATTTTTTTTTATCCAATTACTTTTTTCAGTGTATACAGCATACAATATTAAATGTATATACATTTCATATACATGATTCATATACATGATTTGAATATACATTATGATACGTAATATGTATATTCATTAATGTATTTCGTATGTATATACAGTGCACAATATTAAATGCATATACATTTTATATACGTGATTTGAATATGATACGTAATATATATGTATATTTATTAATGTATTTCGTATATATATACAATGCACAATATTAAACGTATATACATTTTATATATGTGATTTGAATATACATTATGGTACGTAATATGTATATTCATTAATGTATTTCGTATGTATATACAGTGTACAATATTAAATGTATATATACATTTCATATACGTGATTTGAATATACATTATGATACGTAATATATATATTTATTAATGTATTTCGTATATATACAATGCACAATATTAAACGTATATACATTTCATATACGTGATTTGAATATACATTATGGTATGTAATATGTATATTCATTAATGTATTTCGTATGTATATACAGTGTACAATATTAAATGTATATATACATTTCATATACGTGATTTGAATATACATTATGATACGTAATATATATATTTATTAATGTATTTCGTATATATACAATGCACAATATTAAACGTATATACATTTCATATACGTGATTTGAATATACATTATGGTATGTAATATGTATATTCATTAATGTATTTCGTATGTATTGTATATACAGTGCACAATATTAAATGCATACACATTTTATATACGTGATTTGAATATACATTATTATACATAATATATATATTTATTAATGTATTTCGTATATATATATATATATATATATATATATATATATATATATATACATACAATGCACAATATTAAACTTATATACATTTCATATACGTGATTTGAATATACATTATGGTACGTAATACGCATATTCATTAATGTATTTCATATGTATATATATATACAGCGCACATTAAATGTATGTACATTTCATGTACGTTATTAGAATATAAGATATATCTAATAATATAAAACATAAAAAATATAAAATAAAAAATTAATAGAAAAATTAAAACTTACAATTAGAAATTAATATTAGAGTTAAAAATTTCTACAAAAATTAAAACTTACAATTAGAAATTAATATTAGAGTTAAAAATTTCTACAAAAATTAAAAATTAGTACAAATAAAAAAAATTTTAAAATTTTAATTAAAAACACGAAACTTGACGCTGCTAAACAATATGCTAAAATTAACGTAGCTAAAATTTACTTAACTAAAAGTAAATAAAAGTAATAAATTAACTCCTACTTACAATGCTGTTATTGATGTAATTAAATTAAATATATAGTTCTAAATTAAACGATCCAAATTAAATTTATTATTTGTTGCTTTAATATAGACTTTAAAATTTTGCAACGCCAAAATTTTAAATAAAAATAAAATTTTTTTATTTGTATTAATTTTGAATTTTTGTATAAATTTTTATTTTTTTTATTAATTTCTAAGTTTTAATTTTTCTGTTAATTTTTTATTTATAACTTTTATTTAAACATATATTAATAAACATATAAATATATTAAATATATTAATAAACATTTAAACATATTGTATATTAATAATATGTATTATTTTAATATTATTAATATACACTCGTTAAAAAAATTATCGCAACACGTAATTAATATCAAAATTTAGCATAAATTCAAATAAGCGTATCTCCGCGAAAAATTGTCATATTTCAAAAATTTTTGTTCGTTTTAAAGGGTAAAGTCTCTACTTTAAGGAACTTTTGTTCGATTTTGATTTTATTCTCTCCCCCTTTCTCCATCCCTCTAAAAGGAGGGACGTGTTCTTTTTTCAAAAAATTACATAGTTTGACGAACTCTACGGAGTGTACTAAATTTTTTCCGCAAATATCAATATTATTTCTCGGCAACGACGCGCTCGCGAGACATTGAGAAATTTGTCTACGCCAGAGTTGTGATGAATCAGTTACTTTTTTCATTAATTGTCATGTTTAGTTATCAACTGATATAAACAAATTTAATTAAAGTTCTTTGGATTAACGACTAATTTGAAAAAAATTAATCGGAAATTGTTCGGTGACGATATAAGCTGATAAGAGATTAATAGAATGTTGTTTGACGATTAATATGAACGAAATTGAAGGTCAATTGAAGGTCATTCATATTAATCGTTAATCAAACAACATTCTATTAATCTCGCTTATATCAATCGAACAATCTCCTATTAATTTTTTTCAAATTATTCGTTAATACAAAGAACTTCAATTAAATTAATTTATTTAATTAAAAAGTTAGCAATACAATTAACCTACATAAAGACACTGAGAATCTCAATAACATTTATGATAAAATTATAAAGGTCGTATAATCTTTGGCTTTATATATTTAGTTTTTGACGAATCATCATAACGATAGGATCGTTTTCTCTCTTTCAAATGTTTTGACAAACTTGAATTTATGTTCGAAGTTATGTTTATTTAAATATGTTGTAACTATATTATGGAAAAGTTGACGTTATCGTTAATTTGGCTGCACCTCTACTAATGAAGTATGTAAAAAATCTCTAACTTCTGACATATCAAACCGTCTCACACTTATGATTTAAAACTGTATTGTTTCAGTATTACACTTGATAAGGACCACATCCATATGGTCGAAACGTTGTGTGTTTTTTGAATAAATATAATTTTGGCTAGTTGGGTCGACTTTACTTCGTTCCTATTTTAAAATTTTACTAGCGACTTTTTAAGTATCTAATTATTATTTTAAATTAATTTATATCAACTATTTAATTAAAAAAAATGTTATTGAAATTTTTCCTAGTCTACGCGTCGCTCGCATTTTTACTTCGCTATTTGCTGCCACCCGATATTCACCATCGCGAGCAGAGAGTCGCGCGTTTCGAACAAGCGCTAAGCGGTGGACCGTACCGTATCGCTATAGGCAACGCGCGCCTAGCATGCGGCGGACCGCCCCGACGTAATTCGCACGCTCGTTGGTCGATCTTTTTTAATTAATATCTCGAAATTTTACGTGGTTGTTTGCAAAATGGTATAGGACTTTTCGACTCAGTTTAACGAGATCTACTTGTATATTTTCGGTGTGACACCTTACGTCAGACACCCTGTATAGGCAAAAATGCATAGGTAACTTTAATACGCCGTAACTTCGCGAAAAAAAATCGTACGGTATTCAATTTTTTTTTAATTTGTAGAGAAAAGTCCATATTTTACGATAGTTATGATGATATTTGCAGAAAAAATTTAGTACACTCCGTAGAGTTCGTTAAACTATGCAATTTTTTGAAAAAAAAACACGTTCCTCCTTTTAGAGGGATGGAGAAAGGGGGAGAGAATAAAATCAAAATCGAACGAAAGTTCCTTAAAGTAGAGACTTTACCCTTTAAAACAAAAAAAAAAAATGTTTAAAGACGATAATTTTTCGCGGAGATACGCTTATTTGAATTTATGCTAAATTTTGATATGAATTACGTGTTGCGATAATTTTTTTGACCAATGTATGTATGTTTAATATTATAATATATATGTATGTTTAATGTAATATGTATGTTAAATGTAAAAGTTGTAAGTGAAAAAAGCGAGAATATTGCTAGCGGCAATTTATTGCTAAAAACAAACAATAAGTTTAAGCGTCTTAAGCGATGGAATGCATTATCGTATCGTGTGTGTGGAGCCTTTAGGTTCGATGTTCGACTGTTTCATCGTCACTGCCGCGTTGTGCGTGGAGCCTCGACATTTTATTGTTCCGACCTCCGCTTACTGTCTGCCTGTTTTCTATTATATTTCAACTGCGTCGGTACGGACCGTCGGTGACTTGACAAATTGTAAGTGTATTCTGAATATTTTCAAGCCCGTGAAAGTAAACGCAGCTCGTGAGAGAGCAATCGGATCGGAGTAAAGCGAAGGTAAGCGCGGGACGGAGAGAGAACGAATGATAACTATACAGATAATTATTGATGTTGTTTCTCACATAATCCCGAAGTTTCGAGATTTTTCAAAGATAAGTAAACATACATAATATACATTTCTATGCATATTTGTGTGTGTGTGTGTGTGTGTGTGTGTGTGTGTGTGTGTGCGTGCAGTGCCGTAGCTAGGGCAGGGCAACAGGGGCCCGCGCCAGGGGCGCAGACCCGAGGGGGGCAATTAGCGATTCTATAGCTGGATTTTTGAACCGCTGAAATCGATCGTTTGAGCAACAAAAAAGATCATATGACTAAAAATGACGAATAAGTATCTTTATTTTTGGTTACACGATCTTTTTATCGCTCAAATAATCGGTTGGCTCATGAAACTCCAGCTTTAGTATAGAGTAAAGAATATGAATTTTAATAATAAATAATAAAAAGCGTAAATTCAAATTTACCGCGCACAGCGAGAGAGCGCGCTAAGTGATCACGAGCACGAGGTGGGGGCGCCGGGCGCGGTTGCCTTCGAAACGAAGAATAGAAGCGCGCATAACAAACTCTCGTGTGAAATGATTGAACCGGCAACGGGACTTCCCCTAGAGGCGGTACTACGATGTGTATTTAATTACTTCAAGAATAAGTACTATACTATACCCATTGGTTACGTAAAGTTGATGATTGATGGTGATATAGAAGGTTGTCAGATTTTTACGTGATTTTTGTGTACTTATCCATTCTAACATCATCTCTCGCCACAAGTAAGTTAAATTCAGTACAAGTTGTACTAATTAATTTTTAAATTATATTACTTATTTATTTGCAATTAAATGATACAGATAGGTTGTTCAGTTTAATCAAATTTATTCTATTTAGAATGCCACCACCAAAAAAGCCTTCTGGTGCGGAATTTCGAAAGATCAGAGAGGCATGTAAAAACAAACAGAAGACATTAGTCGATAGAATGAACAAATGGATATCGACTTCGAGTAATACTACTGTTAGTGGGTCACAACCCGGGATGGCGTCCTCATCTGTGATAGAAAAAGTTACTCAAGATATTGACGAGTGTTCAGTTCTCGAGTCTATGACTATAAAAGATACTGATCAACATGTATTAAGAAACTGAATAGTTTTATAAGAGTACTAAAAGATAAAAATGAGTGACCCAACAACTCCAATGTCATTTATAAAATGAACTGTAAAGATTGCGATACATCCTACATAGGACAGACAAAGAGACAATTGCGTACCAGACTTAAAGAACACATAAACAATATAAAATTAGACTCTGCAAGACATTCAGTGATCTCAGAACATATTTTAAATGAAAAGCATACATTCGATT
This sequence comes from Prenolepis imparis, assembly GCF_030444845.1. Lineage (NCBI taxonomy): Eukaryota > Metazoa > Arthropoda > Insecta > Hymenoptera > Formicidae > Prenolepis > Prenolepis imparis. Next base: position 246,667 of record NW_028141174.1, read on the forward strand.
GGAAAAATGCAAGAATCCTGGATTGTGAGAAAAATTATCACAAAAGACTCATATCTGAAATGTTACATATCAAAGAACAGAAAAATGGCATTAATTCTAACAGGGACACTGAACTGCTTCACAGTAGCTATTTTGACATCCTCGAAAAATTATCTGAGTCATAGTATCCAAACAAAGAGGTATATAAAACTTTTACCATCTAATCGTTTATTAGTTTCACCCTTGACTTTCGAACAAGTAATAACTAAGATTGAAACTCTTTTATACACAAGACACCAAGAACTAATAAGTAACCGACGAACTTTTATAATCATTTGACACATATGTAAGTGATTATTCATTAACCAATTCAAAATTCTTAAAATCAACATTAATTATTAAATATCTACAGCACAGGTTCCAACACTTTATCCTGTTGCTAACTTTGAACTACGCATACTCGTCAAAAGAATTGACACGAAAGGAAATCTGACCAACATTTTCTTCGCCTACCAACGACGAATTTTGTTAACAGTTCTTTCGCCTAAACATGTGTCCAATAACCAAACTTTATTTTAACTTTTAACTTATCTAAACTTCTTTTTAATATACAAATTATTTATAATTTCTAATGACACAAACGGCTAATTAATGTATATTTTGACATAGCATCTTCCATTTCGTTAGTTAAATAAATGTATATTTATTTTATCACAAATCTTGCTTATCATCGTTGATTTTTATATCTCTTGTATTGAAGAAGACTGAGTACAGTCGAAACGTTTACTATTAAATAATACATATACAAATTTAATTTTCTAACACCCGAATGTTTTAGCTCGTCCACTTGCCTTAAAATTTCTTTCCATTTAGGACTAGAACAACACAAGCGTGCGCTATTCTTCAATTTTATGTTAAAAAGAATGATACAGAAATCAGCTGATAACTGTCAAAAAATATTAATCGAGTTTAAAGTACTATAACATTTTATTTAAAACATATTATTTTAATTTTTATTAGAGTTTATGTTATGGCTCTGCTAATATTTAAAACATATAAATGTTTCGATTCGAGTTGGCTATGAGAGCCCAAGCACGGATATTAAGGTGCAAATAAAATATTTCAAATTAGGTAAAAAACATTTAATTTAATTTAATACCATTTAACGTTTCGGCTCATTTATGAGCCTTCTTCAGCGTAACAGATTAAAACATTCAAATTAAGGGATCGTGAACGGTGTCATATTCTACAGCTTTATGATGCATTATGCTCTGCTTATATTTCTTCCTAGGTTGATAAGCCCAGAAGTGGAGATTGAGATGTAAATATATCAAGTATAACATATTATTTATAACATATTACTATTTTAATTTTTATAACCTATTATTATTTTAAAATTTAATTAGCAAATTAACGCTTTATTAATATTTTTTGATAGAAATGATTAAAACATTAATTTGTTAATTAAGTTTTAAAATAATAGTATGTAATAAATATTATAAAATAATATGTTTTAAATAAAATGTAATAGTATTTTAAACTCGATTAATATCTTTTGACAGTTATCTCTCTCTCAGCTGATTTCTGTCAAAAAATATTAATCGAGTTTAAAGTACTATAACATTTTATTTAAAACATATTATTTTATAATTTTTATTACATACTATTATTTTTAAATTTAATTAACAAATTAACGTTTAAACAGCTGATTTCTATCAAAAAATATTAATCAAGTTTAAACAAACTTTATATAAAAAAATCATTCTTTTTTATATAAAATCGAAGAATGGCGTGCGCGTAGCGCGCGCTTGTGTTGTTCTAGTATCGTAAATATGAGATATTTAAATAATCAAGTTGGAGTTAAATTTTTAATCAAAATGCATATATTCTTCCCAAATAAGAAATTAAATTGTTTGAAATAATCCCAGCTCATTTGTTTTAATAAAAAAATTTTTTAATGTGACACATCGTAAATATGTGATATTTAAATAATCAAGCTGGAGTTAAATTTTTAATCGAAATGCATATATTCTTGTCCAAATAAGAAATTAAAATGATACAAATAATCCCTGCTCATCTGTTTTAATAATAAAGTTTTTTAAATGTGACACATATAGTTAATATGAGATATTTAAATAATCAAGAATCTTACCTCGATCAGCTGATGTATCAAATCATTCCAAGGAACCTGACAAAAGTACATCTGAAAATAAAAAAGATCGGTTAGAAAACGTATGCAATATCAAGAAAGCGAAAATATTTAACACAAAATATTTAAACTCGGCAACGCTACGAGAGGAACCTTATACTTTGTCAAGAAGCGAAGAGAGATTCACATCAGTGAACGGCACACCGGTCAAAATAAATCTAAAAGCCCAAAAAATTGTAAAGACATACAACCAGGGCTGCGTTCAAAAACGTCACCCGAGTACACTCCCTCTCTTTCTATATCATTAAGAGAGAAGTGATATAGAGAAAGAGAGGAAATACACTCGTGTGACGTTTTCGAACCAAGAAAGTGGTGCCACTTTCAGGTCCCGCAACACGCCATGAAACACTCCCCACTCTACCTTCACTCCTATGATATGGCGTGTTGCGCGACCTGAAATTGGCAACTTTGCGTGCATACTCCCGCCGAAAAAGCGAGCAGAAGAGGAGGGGATAACGCTGATGATATAAACGAGACGCGCAGCGACAAGTTCATCACTCTCAGTGCTCCAGCATTAGTACAGTGCTCCAGTATTAGTACAGTGCTCCAGTATTAGTACACAGTGCTCCGGAAACTATATTTTCCAGAGATGGAAGCGAAGTTAGTTGAACTCGAAAGAAGAGAGGCGGAGCTTCATACGGCAATAGAAGAACTTGCCAAAACTCGCGCTAAAGCGTTTCAAAGCCTCACAAGAAAACGCAAGAGAGTAAAGAAGCTTGAAGATACAGTCGAGCTGCTGAGCAACGCGCCTGTTATCGAGGAGGACAGCGATGGCGAGGAAAAAATATGCGATTTGATGCATAAATTACAAAATGCAACAAAGGACGCAGTATCATTTACCGATAAGTACGTTCTATACGACGACACCGACGGTACCAGAATTGCAATTACATCGACAACAAGCATACAATCAAATAAAAGCAAAGACCTGACACGTTATAAACCAATCGAGATAATCGAATATGTGACTGGTCAGCAGAGGCGCAAAGTAATTCGTGCGGACTGGGCTTCAAAGATCGTAATGCATCCGATGACAGGAAAGAAAGAAGAGTAAGAATTTGTCATTTATGACAAAACTAAGGAAAACATCCCACGATAAAAAAGATCCTACGATCGGGAAGTCTTATTAAAAAAATAATATTCAATGCGATTTAGAAAGGAGAGTGTCGTGTTAGATTTGCGAAGTTAGAACAATATTTTTCAATTTCGATTTTCAATAAATTTAATTTTTTCTTTTAATAAGAAATGCAGGATTTTTTAATTTTTATCGGAAAGTAAAACTATTAAAAGTGCTATTAAAACTCTTAGTATTTATTCTTTAATTCGCACAACGTCGTGCAAATTTTGTAGATACTAGAACTCAAGCAGAATACAAGGATTTTAAGTTACGCTTCTACATTTTATATTTATTATTTGATATTATTATTAGACTGGATTATATGCAAATTGCATATTTTTTTTTTTTTTGCATATTCTACAAGAACATTAAGAATGTGAACAAATTATAATGTTTTAAATTAATTCACATTAATTGTTGAAAACATTATAAATTGTTCACATTATTTGTTGGATTAAGGAATGTGAGCGTTAGCGATTCAAATCAAATCACACAGATCCCTTACAATTGTCGAAAGTATGTAATTATATATTTCGTGCGGTATACATAAATGTTCACCGCGAGATTTCGCGTGAGACAAGAGAAATGAGAAAACTAAATTAACGGAACCTAAAATATTGTTCTACCGGACAGACCGTATTAGCTGAGTTCGCGCACGTGTCTGTACTGTTCGACGACTCACTAAGGAGAGAGAGAACCTTGGTCATATCTGATATTCGCAACGAGACATTCAGCGGTTTCAACGCCGCTTATCGGATTTAATATCAAATCCATACATTATATCTCTTGAGTGTCGCGCGTCTTTTGAAATTATCTTTTTCAACATTATTAATGCTCTCGTAGAATTTGCAAAAAGTAATAAATATGCATTTGCATATAATCCGAAGTCTAATTATTATATTATACTATCGGCTGTCGAGTCTTTGGCGCGGTGCGGTGAGTGTGGCGATGAGGGCAGCGACGCGCTGCCCTTCCCCTTACCGCGCGCCGCCGGCCAATGACGGATACACTGGGCCGTGCTATAGCTCGGGCGGCTCGAGCGCGTCCCGCGGCGCGCTCTTATTCGTCTTAATTAAACATTAAAAATCACATTTATTTATTAAATATCTCAGTTATTATTGCAAATATCGCAAAACGGTATAAGACTTTTTTGCTCATTTTGATCCGTTCTATCACCTCACGAGCGTTGATAAGGGTGCTTTGGGACACCCTATATATATGTTGTTGTTGTCGATGACTCCGATTATCGCAAAAAAATAAAGTGATGATAAGTTTATGTAATTGCGTCTTTTGATTCATATAAATATGCCCGAGAAGATATTATTTCCAGTTTCATTTACTGCAATTAATCAACATTTTATTAAAAAGTTTGCGATTGAAGATTGCTTGAAAGAATTCTCTTTAAAATGACGACGTTTAATGTTGCAAATGTAATAAACATGTTAGCGACTACGTTCCAAATTATGAGTTTAAGAGAGACACCTATAACACCGTTAGAAATTGTAGTGTATAATGAAATTCGTAACATTCTACAAAATTATCAAGATGTACTTTTGATATCAATATTTGAACATGATTACATGCTTGATTTTGCCGATCCATCAGAACCACATGGAGTACAAGTTGTAGAAAATATTACACCTACAGAAAAAGAAGATGACACTTTTGAACCTGAAGAATGCATTATTGATGATAAAGGTGGGAAGATCGACTTTAATTATAAGAGGAAAGCTGTGGAGTTTTGGAAAAGCGGAAAGAAGGCACGTCGAACTTTAACTAGTGTACGGAATAATTTTCGCAAAATTAAATCCTTACAGCAGCTATATAGGTGGGAAGCGAGTGTAGAGAAAGGTGGAACAAATACAGATAAATTTGCATTTATTACGGAGTATGTACTGCAAAAGTTTGAAGAAGCTTGTGATAGAAGAACTATTATTCATGACATGAATTTAAGATTATGGGCTTTGGAAGCAAAGGACCAAGTGGACCTACCCGAATTTAAGGCAAGTAAATGGTGGATTTGGAAATTCAAGAATATGCACGGAATTGTTTCCCACAAGATAACATCATTCAGGACGCGACTTACGCTTGAAAATATTGATAACCTACGAGATATCGCAGAATCATTTGTTTCAAACGTGAAGTCTAACATCCCACTTATCGGAGTTGAAGAAATTTATATGCAGACGAGAGTGGCTTCAACCTTGAAATACATTCTGGACGAACATTGGCGAAATCAGGAGTAAAAACAGTTGAAACAATAGTTCAATCGGAATCTTCCACGACACATAGTTACACTATAATGCCGATTATTTCGGCAAGCGGACGTCTTTTATCACCACTGTACATAGTTTTGAAGGAATCTACAGGAACATTTGATCCAAGAGTACAAGAAAATCTTTTACGTCCAGTTAATATTTATATCCAAACCTCAAAAAGTGGAAAACTCACATCTGAACATTTTAAAACTTGGTTCAGAGAAGTGTATCTACCGCATACTGGCCGTAAAAGCATGTTACTACTCGACTCATGGACACACTGGAGACACTGCCCGAGCCAGCTAGAGCAGTTGATTCCACAAGACAAAGAAGTACTATTTTTCACCATTCCAAAGAAGACGGGCATCATTCAGCCTTTAGATGTGTTTGGATTCCGGATTTGGAAAAATTTTGTGCGAACATTTTCGGATAATGTAATTCTTGAAGAGAGAAATGTCAATTTGCACTCCCGTAATGAAATAATAAAGTTGCATTCACTAACTCATAATCAGCTTTCTGCGCCTAGATTCAAAAATCTTTTCAAATATGCTTGGTTTAAAAGCAGATATGTAGAAACGCATCCCGGCGAATTTCAAAACCCTGTAGATTTTTGTTACTTTAAAAATGAAAAGCATATACCCAAATGTAGTATCTGTGGGATGGCTGCTTTTATGCGCTGTGCATGGTGTGGCAAATATTTCTGTTTTAAACATTTTTATGAAGAATACCATTACTGTACCAAATACAATCCGTAATTTTTATATTTCTGTCGTTTTGTACTAATATAACTCTTCCAATGTATAATTAAACAACAAAGCATGTACAAAAAGTGAATGCAAATGTTTTATAATGTACGAACTATTTTTCCTTAAGATTATCTTATCAATATATATTAGTGGTCAGGAGTCAAAAATACGTCCGCATCATTTAAATCGGAAAGTGATCGACAAGGTTATCGACGCATTAATCTGCGTCATTTAATGTTTAAAGAATTGTAATATCTTATTTATCGTGCGGTTTGCAAAATTGTTAAATAAAATAACACTTCTATTATATAAAATAACACTTCTGTTATATAAATCTATGTTGTTGTTGTTATGATTCATATACATATAGTCATTGATTAGTTTTAATTAATTAGATTACTCGTAGGATTGATTAGTTTTATTTTTCATGTTTCACAATTTTCTGATTTTTTGGGTTGCCTAACTTCCTTTGGTAGAAACATTATCTTTGAAAAATTATATTAATGTAATTAAATGGAGCTGTTTTTATGATGAGAAACTTTACGCACACCTGTAGGGAAGTAAGTAAATAAATTAAAAGGAAAAACTGCCCTCATATGTAGATGAGCTTTTCGCTTTTCTTGATATATCTCGAAAATTATTCGAAATATAAAAAAATGTTTTTGACAAAAGTTATGGTAAAAGTACCTCTATTTAACCACATTAATAAATTTTTAAAAATAAAATTTTTTGCAACAATTTTTGAAAAAATTTTTCCCCCAAATTTTTTTTTTAAGTTTTATTAATGTGATTAAATAGAGGTGTTTTTACTATAAAACTTTTGTCTAAAACATTTTTTGATATCTTGAATAATTTTCGAGATATATCGAGAAAAGCAGAAAGCCATTCTACTTATGAGGGGTGGTTTCACCCCCTCAGACCGAATATCAGTACAAAAAAAATAGGTTTTTATTGTGAATAAACTACTATACTTATACACCAAGTTTCAAAATTTTTTGAATTTCCGGGTTGCCTAACTTCCCTTGTTAGTCATGGACGAACTAATCAAGGAAGTAGGGGCAACGGGTAGAAAATACCGAATGGGTAAGGAAACAATTAGAATATCTGTTATGCCGATGGCGCCGTTATTATCTCGGAGGACGAGGATGATCTACTGAGAATGTTATACAAGTTTAAAACAACCGCAAAAAAAATTCAACATGATCATATCCGTGCAGAAGACTGAATCGCTCACCATCGCCAGAGACGTTGCAAACTCGCCGTATATAACAGGACAGTAAGTCATGAAATGTAAATATCTCGGAGTAAACATCACAAGCGACAGAAACATAAAGGAAAAAACAATAGATCAAATAGCTATAGCCAACGTGATTTCGGGATACCTAAGGGACATCGTATAGAAGAACAAACACATAAAAATAGAGAGCAAGGTTAGAATATACTAAACATGCATTAGACCAATAATGACCTATGCAGGAGAGACCAGAGCGAAGACGGCATATACTAAGCGGATCCTGAGGACGGTCGAAATGAGGATACTCCGGTCAATTATGGAGTATACACGATACGACAGGAAAACAAATGAGGAAATAAAACAGGCATGCGGCATCCAGGACGTGGTCAGATGGATCAGGAAAAGACGCAGGGAGTGGAGGGACCACGTAGACAGGATGACAGAGGATAGAATCCCAAGAATTGTAAAAATGAACGAACCTAACACAGCCAGATCCATAGGAAGACCACCGAAGAGATGGTACGAGAGTTGGACGTCCACTTCTCAAGAATGAAAGGACAGCAGTATGCGTTGGAAACAACAGGACTAAGTCCTAGCAGAAGAAGAAGAAGAAGAAGAAATTGCATCTTGCTCATTTTCTTGTTCCTGAATAAAAATAGCAACTTTGAAGGGACTTACTTCACGAGGAGTTTGCTCATGTGGTTCTTCCGTGACATTTTCTTCAATATTCGGTTCATCCTTAGTTAAATCAATAACCGGAGGTTCGATCTCTGGATTCGAAACGATACGCGCTCGTCCTGAAACGTTCAATATTTAAAAATTTCTTATTAAGAATATGATACTTTGTTTTCTACCGAGGTTTAAGTTTATATTAAATACTTACGCGAGGGTCCTGCCTCGGGTGAAGTATCCGACCGGAGCCTTCTATTACGAACTAGTGATAAATCTACTCGGCGATTCGCTATTATTCGCGGAGGCGCACAAAATTGTCCAACTTCCGCGATTATCCCGGGGTGGGTGTTACGTTGTGCGATGTCTAAAAAATTATTAATTTTTATAATTAAATTTTTTCTATAATTACTCGTATAATAGAAAAAAAAAAATAAAATCTTACCATTTTCAACTGTTCTCGGAAGAAAATGTCGATGATGCAAGAGAAGAAATTCTATGTGTTTTCCCACATCTTCTTCACTCTCACCAAAACATCGTCGCGCTTCTATCACTTCCCCGGCAATGTACAAAAATTCGCGAATACTGACAAAATGTCCTAGGCGGAATAAGACCGCGAGCACTACGCTAGGACACTCACCCGCAAATTTTCCAAAAATATGGTAATTCGTTTCATCGATGTTCGATAACGCCGACAAAAATTTTCCCATATTTTTCCCGCACAAACTCTGCGAAAGCAAAATGCAGCTCTCGATGACATTCCTAAGATTCACCATAATTAAATTATTTTTACACTCACGCACACGTTGGAAAACACAAGTAATTCGTTAGCGTAAACTTGAAATTGATTTTTATTAACGCTTAAACTCGTATTTATATCTGTTTTATGAAAACGCCTCTTTCTAGGAAGAAGAATTGAAAAAGATTTTTCTATCTTTTATTGGACAAGATTATTTTACAAAATTCAATATTCCCTGAAAGACTTTTGGGGGAAAATCATAAATATCAAGAGCAGATAGTTTTTTATGTATCACCCTTTCTTTATACTGGATAAACTTTACGATAAAGCTTCAGAAAGACTGAGGGTGCAATAAGCAATTTCTACGTTCTTTTTTTGCCATTACTTATTATCATTTTTAAATACCTAAATACACAGATTTTCGCATTTTTTCCCCCCATGTTTCAGAAATTCTTCTTAGAGATAACAGCATTTTAGTCTACATCTTAAACATTTATATAGGCTAGATTTTATTATATTTACACACCACTACATCTTTTTTTAAAACACCGTCCGGCTTCTTTTGCAACATTTTTTTGTAATTTGGACAATATATATAATCACTAAGAATATAAAGGCTCGATATATATCAAATATAAATCGGTAATAGATAGGCTATTCGTGTCGTACGCGGATGTCGATGCGTCGATTCCAACGAAAATTAATTTTTCGTTGGAATTAACTAATTGTGCACGGGGCCCACATTTTGCTTGGTACACAGCCAAGACTTTATTAAGGAACAATCTCAATTCGAGATTTTTAATTCCAAAAATCCCCTCTAATCCCCCTACAGAATTATAGGCGAGAAAAATATAGATCCGAAAGTCGCTGAATCGGGAATCGAACCCGAGACGGGATTTTTGGAATTAAAAATCTCGAATTGAGATTGTTCCTTAATAAAGTCTTGGCTGTGTACCAAGCAAAATGTGTGCCCCGTGCACAATTAGTTAATTCCAACGAAAAATTAATTTTCGTTGGAATCGACGCACCGACATCCGCGTACGGCTCGAATAGCCTATCTATTACCGATTTATATTTAATATATATAATATTTTTCCATTATATCGATTTATTTATCGCTATTCAGATATCTTTAAGACATCTAGAAGATATTCTCGAAGATATCTAGAAGAAATTTTCCATGACATCTAAAAAATATCTTTGTAACGGAGCCTTTCGCGAGCTCGGGATAACGCAGTCGGGATCAGGGCTCGTGAAGGGTGAGACAACGAACGCGGTAATTATAATTAAACAAACGAACTTTATTTCATGTATGTGTAATTATGTACAAGTGTGCGTGTATGGGTGGTGTGAAGGCATATGTATACGTCGCACGCGTCGGTAGATATTTGGCGATCAGCTGACAGCTGTATCTCGGGCTTTAAATCGCTGCGGTGTGTGTGTGTATCGGTTTGTATTGATTCGTACGGTGGTGTGTATCGGTGTCGGTTCGCGACGCGGTTGTGTTTACACTACCACTAGGCGCGGGTGTCGGCGCGACGCGAGGGGCGGCCGGAGTTTTTGCCGGTGCGTGCGTCAGCGCGTACAGAGAACCGCGTCGGACGAGAGCGGCCGCTCTCTTCGATGTATCGCTTAAAATGCGAGGCAGGCGTCGCGCGGTGTGTTCCATGGTGCGGGGATCCGCGGCGGTTCGCGGCTATCGTATGGACGGCGTTCCACGGCCGTTCCCTTATGCGCTTGTGAACGCGCGAGGCGGGAACGCAACGGCGGCCGAGAAATCTCGGCAAAGGTGGCGGAGCTCCACCTAACTGTCGCCGATGCGCTTGGTGCGAGAGACGGGATCTATGTATCTCGAGACAATCTCGGGAGAGGCAGCGGACTCGTCTACCTCGGATACATAGGCTCGTAGGTTTTGCGGAAACCGGAGTGTTGAGTATGAAGACTATCTTCGCAGAGGCAGCGAAAGCGTCTACCTCGATCTCTATTCTTCGGTGGGGGGGAATTCGGTGATACGGCGGAGTCGGAACGGTATCTGAGAGAGCTCTTATCGCGAGCTCTCTTTTTATACGGATCGAGTAACGGGATCGGAGGCTGGATCGAAGGAGCGGGAGTAGGGGTGATAAGACTCGGTTTCTTTCGGCGCGCGTCGGGCGTTTTCGGTGAACCGTGTTTAACGGTTTAATTAATTTTTGGCGCTTGGCGCCTGCTGCCCTGCCCGGCCGGTGTTCGCCGGGCGCAGCCTTCCAACGGGTGGGCGGTCGGGAAGGACGCGGAGGTGTCGTTACATCACCCCCCTCCTAAAGATGCCTGAATTTGAGGCATGCATTCCGCTTACCGGATGCGGCGGTGATAGCGGAGTTCGCCGCGTCGCGAAAATCGCAGGATCCAATATCCGTGCTCGGCGGATCGGATCTTATACCGCCGAGACACGTGTACGGTGAAGTGCGGAACGTCGACTATGATGCGAGCTGGTACTGAAGGGGCGGCGGGGTAACGGGTCCAACCGGCATGTGGATGGTCGGCCGTGTCTCCGGAACGGGCTCCTTCGGCGGTGGGTAGCGGGCCGGACGTTTCGGCATTGGCGGAGGTTGCTGCAGGAGCATCTCCCGTTTCCGGTGATTTGCCCGGTCGGATCGCTGGATGACGGTGCCTACCCGTGGTGGTCGTGACGGTGCCAGCTCGGTAGTTGGCGGGGCGTTCCCCGCTTCGGGGGTCGGTTTGCCGTTGACGGTGTCGGGATCTTCTCCCAGCAGCTCGGTTATGGCGCGGATAATATCGGTCTCCATCGTGTGCGTTTGCTTCGATAGTCTGACCGAAAGTCTCATCTCTCGGTGTCGTCTTCGACCTCGTCATCCGACCTTTGGTTGTTATTATTTAGAATGATATTGTCGAGCTCGTGGCCGTTGTCTTCGGCTGGCGGTTTGTTTTTGTTTGGCATTGCGGGTTTTAGGTCTTGTATATGTATATGTCGATACCATTTACCCCGCGCGCTTTTTAAGTCGACTATGACTGGCAACGTGATCCTCTGTACTGTCAGCGGTCCGACATATTTTGGCGCTAACTTGGCGTTAAATGCATTGGCTTTATTGGATAACGGGTGTTGGCGTTTCCATACGGTGTCCCCGATAGCGGGTTTCCACGGGCGCCGGCGTAAATTATAGTAGCGTTCTTGCCGTTGAAAGGCCCGCGCCAGATGCACTTGCACGAGGTGGTAGGCGTCCTGTAGGTTGCGGGCGACGATATCCGGCGTGTCGTTACTGTCCGGCCGATAATCGTCGGTGCCGGGTCTTTCTAGTTCACGTCCCAGATTCAGGTATGCGGGCGTATATCCCGTCGCGTCGTGAGAGGCCGTGTTATAGGCGAATTGCAGTTCCGGAATCCGCGCGTCCCAATCTCGGTGATCTTGTCCGACATATTCGTCCACCATTGTCTTTATCACGCGGTTCATACGTTCCACCGGGTTGCAGTGGGGAGCACGGACGGGCGTGGTGCGATGTTCGATGCCCAGGGCGGCGAGTCGCGCAGTGATGCGTTTGGAGGTCAATTGTGTGCCGTTGTCCGAGAGGATACGATCGGGTCGCCCATGTCGTAGAATGATGCGCGTGGTCAAGGCGTCGGTGACGGCGGGGGCGGTTGCCTTTCGTAGGGGCACGAGCTCTACCCATTTCGAAAACCGATCTTGCAGGATAAAGAGCCATGTGTGTCCGGCACGCGACCTCGGTAGCGGCCCGACCAGGTCAATCGTGACCTGTTCCCAAGGACGACCTACGTATGTGGAGTGCATGTGCCCGGCCGGTTTTTGCTGGAGCGCTTTGTGGGCCATGCATGTTCGGCATTGTCGGACGTATGTGGCGACTTCTTTCAACATCCCCGGCCAATAATATCCGGCGGCGACACGCGCTACGGTTTTCACCACTCCGAAGTGGCCGGCGGTCGGTGCGTCATGTAGCTGTCGCAGGACTTCGAGACGGTGGTCTTTCGGTACGCAGCGTTTCCATTGTTGAGCGGCCGGTTCGTCCTTGAAATTTAGCGTGTGTAAGATGTTGCGGTAGAGAACTCCGCGGTCCACTCGATAGTCGGGTAAGGCGGCGGGATCGTGGGTCGCGGTGTGTAGCTTACGGCGGTACCAGGTGCAACGCGTCGGGCGGGCGGCGCAAACTTCGGGGCACCTGGAGAGGCTACGCGGTTGAGTTTTCCGCGACGGTATTTTACGTCAAACTCATACTGTTGGAGTTCGAAAATCCAACGCCCCAGGCGTCCGGTCGGCGAGTCCATACGTTGTAACCATTTGAGCGACTGGTGGTCAGTCACTACCGTGAACGCATATCCCTCCAGGTACCCCTTCATTCGTTGAATGCCCCATACAATCGCGAGGCATTCAAGCTCGGTGGCGCTATAGTTACGCTCGGCGTTATGAAGAGTACGGCTCGCGTACGCGATAACTCGTTCGCCTTCCTCGAAAAATTGCGTCAATACGGCCCCGAGGCCGTTGTTACTGGCGTCGGTCTGAAGGTGGAACCGACGTGAGAACTCGGGGCACGCGAGTACCGGCGCGGCGATTAGTCGGTTTTTCAAGGCGTGGAAGGCGGCGTCTTCTTCCGCGCCCCATCGCCATCGGGCGTTTTTCCGCGTTAGGCGAGTTAAGGGTGCGGCGGTGGTCGAGAAATCGCCGACGAAACGGCGATACCATGAGGCGATGCCTAGAAACTGCCGGATCTGACGTACATTCTGCGGCACGGGCCAGTTCGCGATCGCGCTGACCTTTTCGGGGTCAGTTCGGATTCCTTGTCTGTCGACCATGTGTCCGAGATATTTGAGCTGGTCGACGCAGAACTTGCATTTCTCGGGGTTCAGTTGCAGTCGCGCGTCGCGCAAGCGGCGGAAAACCCTCGGTGAGCAGCGTGAGGTGTTCGTCGAACGTGCGGCTAATTACGATGATGTCGTCGAGGTATACGAAAACATGCGGTTCGAGCTTGGGTTACTCGATACCAGAACGGTATCGAGTAGTCGTTGAAAGGTGGCTGGCGCTGAGTGCAGGCCAAACGGCATTACCCGAAACTGCATCAATCCCCGGCCCAGAATGGTGAACGCGGTGATCGGGCGGCTCTCGGGAGCAAGCGGCACCTGCCAGTATCCGTTTTTCAGATCCAGCGTGGTGAGATAGCGCGCCCCCCGGAGTTTATCGAGCGTGGCAGTAATTTGTGGTAACGGATAGGCGTCTTTTTCCGTGACGTCATTAACGCGCCGAAAATCTATGCAAAAACGGTGGTTACCGTCTTTTTTGCGTACAACCACGATTGGGGAGCTCCAGGCGCTCTTGGATGGTTCGATAATGCCCGCCTCCTCCATTTTCGCCACTTCGGTGTCGATGATGGCTTGCATCACCGGGTTACGGGGGCGGTACCTTTGTTTGAGTGGCGTCGGGTCTTTGAGACGGATGCGGTGGTGCGCGAGATCGGTGGGTCCGCGAACGTCCTTGAATCGCGTAAGTTCGATTTGCAAGAAGGTCACGAGCCGCTGGGTTTCGGCCGGCGTGCGGTGCGCGAGACCGCCGGTCGAGTTGCATTTTGGCGATTTCGGACACCTATCGGCGCGCGGTGGGGTGATGGCGATCCCGATTTTTCTCCATAAGTCGACGCCAATAAGTAGGGCGCTGTTGAGGGTTGGCAAAATGGCAAATTCGTGCCGGTATGTGCGACCCCGAACGCGGAGGAGTAGAATCATAGACCCGGGTATTTCGGCGTAAGTGCCATCGGCCAGCTGTACTTGTCCGGTGTCCGTCTGTTCTGCGTACCCCCATCTTCGAGCGGCCTCGGCGGTAGCGGTGTTTACAAATGAGATTTCGGCCTCTGAGTCTAAGAGGGCCTCGAAGGGCCTTCCGTGAATGCGGACGATGAGGTGCGGCCGCGGGTAAAAATTTACATTGCGGTATTCGCGTTGGGTCGAGCATCGGTCCGTGCGACCTCGGCCCCTGTGTCGTTTCCCGTTTTCGGCGGATGACACTGCGAGATGAATACCCCGTCGCGTCCGCACTGAGAACAAAATTTCTTCGCGGGTCGCTTGCAATTGAGACGTGTGTGGCCGCGTTGTTTGCAGCGCCAACAACTTTCGTCGCGATTGTATACGGCGGCCACGGTGGGTCGGTCAGTCGTGGCTTTTTCGTATTTTCGCATCTGACTGCGTTCTTGTTTGATGTCCTCGTACTCCGCAGCGCGATCGTGCAGTTCCGATAGGCTCGCGACATCATCGATTCGCACGTAGAGTTTATAATCGGGGTGCAGATTGTCATATACGCGCTCAAGCTGCTCGCCGCGAGAGAATCCGCCGGTGCGGCGCATCAGCGTCATCATTACCGTGGCGTACGTCGTGAATTTCTCTCCCGGTTTTTGTCGGCGCTCCAAAATTTCACGGCGAAGGGTGGCTTTATATCGGAGCGGTAAATAATGCGCGGTGAAATCGCGTTCGAAGTCTTCCCAGCTGCGCCATTCGTTTCGTGTATTGCGGTACCAGAGTAGGACCTCGCCGCGTAGTAATTCGGGCAATGCTTTCAGTAACTGCCGGCCCGTATATCCGTATCCGGCGTTTAACTCCTGCACGCGTTCGAGGAAGGCAACGGGATCGCGTCCGTCGAAAGAGCATCCCCACTTCCTAATCTGATTGATGACTTTTACGTCATCGGGTGGGGTGGGCCCTATAGGTCCCCTCGCGTGCGGCGGGGTCGGCGGCAGCACGTGGAAGGCCGGCGGCGGGGGGCAGTAGTCGTCCCCGTCGTTCTCCGCGGACGCGTATTCGTCGGCGTGTTCGTCGACGTGCTGGCTCATTCGCCTGCGGAGGTCATCCAGCGTGCCGGTGGCGTCGAGGCCGGGGTTACGATCGAGATTAACTGTTCCTTCGGAACTCGATAAATCCACGCTTTCGGCATCGTGGGCGTGATCGCCGGTTATTCGCGAGAAGCGAGAAAGAAAAAATCGCAGGGTTCGTGTCTCACACTGGTCGGAACGGTCCCTGTTCGGGCGCCAATTGTAACGGAGCCTTTCGCGAGCTCGGGATAACGCAGTCGGGATCAGGGCTCGTGAAGGGTGAGACAACGAACGCGGTAATTATAATTAAACAAACGAACTTTATTTCATGTATGTGTAATTATGTACAAGTGTGCGTGTATGGGTGGTGTGAAGGCATATGTATACGTCGCACGCGTCGGTAGATATTTGGTGATCAGCTGACAGCTGTATCTCGGGCTTTAAATCGCTGCGGTGTGTGTGTGTGTGTGTATCGGTTTGTATTGATTCGTACGGTGGTGTGTATCGGTGTCGGTTCGCGACGCGGTTGTGTTTACACTACCGCTAGGCGTGAGTGTCGGCGCGACGCGAGGGGCGGCCGGAGTTTTTGCCGGTGCGTGCGTCAGCGCGTACAGAAAACCGCGTCGGGCGAGAGCGGCCGCTCTCTTCGATATATCGAAGAGAGCGCGGTCGACCGGCACGCTTAAAATGCAAGGCGGGCGTCGCGCGGTGTGTTCCATGGTGCGGGGATCCGCGGCGGTTCGCGGCTATCGTATGGACGGCGTTCCACGGCCGTTCCCTTATGCGCTTGTGAACGCGCGAGGCGGGAACGCAACGGCGGCCGAGAAATCTCGGCAAAGGTGGCGGAGCTCCACCTAACTGTCGCCGATGCGCTTGGTGCGAGAGACGGGATCTATGTATCTCGAGACAATCTCGGGAGAGGCAGCGGACTCGTCTACCTCGGATACATAGGCTCGTAGGTTTTGCGTAAACCGGAGTGTTGAGTACGAAGGCTATCTTCGCAGAGGCAGCGAAAGTGTCTACCTCGATCTCTATTCTTCGGTGGGGGGAATTCGGTGATACGGCGGAGTCGGAACGGTATCTGAGAGAGCTCTTATCGCGAGCTCTCTTTTTATACGGATCGAGTAACGGGATCGGAGGCTGGATCGAAGGAGCGGGAGTAGGGGTGATAAGACTCGGTTTCTTTCGGCGCGCGTCGGGCGTTTTCGGTGAACCGTGTTTAACGGTTTGATTAATTTTTGGCGCTTGGCGCCTGCTGCCCTGCCCGGCCGGTGTTCGCCGGGCGCAGCCTTCCAACGGGTGGGCGGTCGGGAAGGACGCGGAGGTGTCGTTACATCTTTTTAATAAAGTTATAATTATTATTAAAATTCGCTAGTAGTAGTAAAATCGGAGTTGTAGAAATAATCGACCAAACTAGCATATAATTAGTTTATTAAATCCACGACGTTTCGATCATGTGATTGTGGTCCTCTTCAAGTGGCAACACTATAAAATTTTTTATTATTATTACATATAATTGTTAACATAAAACACATTGATTGTATAAACGCAGAATTAATGAACAGATAATCACACTTACAATAAATTTAGTTGTATTGGGTTGTTCGGAAAGTCATTTCGTTTTTTTCACATACAATTTGTATGTGAAAAAAAGGAAATGACTTTCCGAACAACCCAATACAACTAAATTTATTGTAAGTGTGATTATCTGTTCATTAATTCTGCGTTTATACAATCAATGTGTTTTATGTTAACAATAGTTAAATCTCATTTTTTAAAAAGTTTACATTTCGGATTATTTAAGATATATGAGTCAAATAATTGAAAGTGCGAGATACCAATCAACACATCTCACAGAAAGATCATCAATCTACTAAATTATCAACCAACTCAATTATACGACCTTGATTATTTTGTTATATATGTCATTTAGGCTCTCTGTATTTCTCTGTGAGTTTATGTTGTCGTCAAGTTTTTTAATAAAAAACATTTCGGTTATCTCTCTCTTCCTCACATGTTTCTCTGTATGTAGAATATTATATCTGTTCCAATCAAAATCATGTTCAAATTCAGATCGATGTTTACTTATAACAGAATGCGAAGTATGATGTAATTTTATATTATTACAATGTTCCTTTACCCGTGTGCAAAGATGCCTCTTTGTTTGTCCTATATATGAGGCTGAGCAATCATTGCAATTTATTTTATAAACAACGTTTGTCGCGCGATCACTAGGAAGAACATCTTTTCTCGACTTTATAAGGGTGTTAAGTTTTTTGGGTAATCTATAAACGACATGCATGCCAAGTTTCTTTAAAGAATGTGAGATATTATCACTGGTCTCACTCACATAAGGTATCGCAATGTAAGGTGTTTTTTTCTGGTGGTTCATTTTCGTCAGTGTTGTTAGTCTTTTTATTATGTTTTAAGAAGTTGATTCTTTTGTTTAAATAACGTTTGATGATTTTTATGGGAAAGCAGTTATTCAATAGAATATTTCTAACTACCTTTATATTTTCTTGATGAAACCGTTCATCAGATAAAATTACATCATACTTCGCATTCTGTTATAAGTAAACATCGATCTGAATTTGAACATGATTTCGATTGGAACAGATATAATATTCTACATACAGAGAAACATGTGAGGAAGAGAGAGATAGCCGAAATATTTTTTATTAAAAAACTTGACGACAACATAAACTCACAGAGAGATACAGAGAGCCTAAATGACATATACATATAACAAAATAATCAAGGTCGTATAATTGAGTTGGTTAATAATTTAGTAGATTGATGATCTTTCTGTGAGATGTGTTGATTGGTGTCTCGCACTTTCAATTATTTGACTCATATATCTTAAATAATCCGAAATGTAAACTTTTAAAAAAATGAGATTTAACTACAACTAAATTTATTGTAAGTGTGATTATCTGTTCATTAATTCTGCGTTTATACAATCAATGTGTTTTATGTTAACAATTATATGTAATAATAATAAAAAATTTTATAGTGTTGCCATTTGAAAAGGACCACAATCACATGGTCGAAACGTCGTGGATTTAATAAACTAATTATATGCTAGTTTGGTCGATTATTTCTACAACTCCGATATCTTTTTAATATATCTTTTATAAAATGTTCGTAAAATATGCAATTAATAATTACAGTGTGAAAATAAAAATAATATTTTATTAACTTTAAAAAAGTTATAATATATAATCTTATATACACAATATATAAAATATATAAAAAGCTATATATATAAGCTAAATATTTTATTAACTTTAAACTGTTTTACTATTTAATGTTAAAATTTTAACCCTTTTAAAAATATATAGCGTTAAATATGTAATAAGAATAAAATTTAATAAACAATAACTTATTTATAATGAATTGATTGTGTTTATAATTAATTGTATCAATAATTATGAATAGATATTATTTCAAAGTTTTCAAAGCTTTTTATACAGGGTGTTTTCGAGTTAAATGGCCAAACTTAAAATATGAATTCAGGACCTCAAAATAAACAAAAATTTTATCTGGAAGTTTGCTCGCAAACGCTTCGTTGAAGAGATATTGACTTTTGAAGTTATAGAAAGAAGTTATAAGAATGAATAATGTCAAAATAATTTAGGTTTATCTTCTTTATTGCTTTACAGTAATCAATTTAATTTAATTATTAAATATTATGTTCAAAATGATGATCTCCAGCCCGGAGACAAGCATTACACTTATCAATAAGAGAGCGAGTGGCTGACTGACATTGTGCGTCTGAAATTTCTTTGGAAAATTATTTGGTACGAATGGATGGAGCTTTGTTTACAGTGTAAAGACTGTTGTGTTTACACACAAGCTTGTCAATGACCTTCGATCTTCAAAACAGAAAAAGAGATATTTCGACATTATTCATTCCTATAGTTCTAAACTTCAAAAGTCAATATCTCCTCAACGAAGCGTTTGCGAGCAAACTTCTAGATAAAATTTTTGTTTATTATGAAGTCCTGAATTCATATTTTAAGTTTAGCCATTTAACCGTAAACACCCTGTGTATTAAACATCTTTTTTAATTAAATTTTTTAAATATTTTATTTTTATTTTTTATTATTTAAATTTTTTGTTTTATTTTTATTTTTATAAATTATTTAAATTTTTGTATTTTTAGTTATTTATTATTTTTTTGTTTTCTTTGATAATTATTTTTTTGCATTGTGTTGCAATGTAACGTAATTAAAATTTATTAGAAAACTTATTAAAAATAACATAAAAACATACATAAATAATGTCACACTCGGTTCAAAAAAAGCGGTATTGTAGAAAAATAAAAAAAGTGTATAACTTCAAATATTTAAAGTCAGCCAATAATTCGATATCGAAGTGCTTAAAAAACGAAAATAAAGTTTGAAGTCTTTATTTTGAGAAAATTTTAATGTTGATTACGTAGGACGACTAGCTAGACTTATAATAGTGGATGACAGAGTGAAAATCTGCAAAATTGACTAATAAAAGGTCTAGTTTCCTGGGTTACGAAATATCAGTGTGTATGTAGTTTAAAGGAATTCAGTTTATTTTAATTCTATTATGATTCATACACATAAATATATATTACATTTTTACATAAACCCTGGTTGTTTTTTCTTTTAATTTCGTTATTTATCGAATTCAACGTGTAGAACTTTAACATATAGAGAAAAAATCGGAAAAATATCATAAAAACTAATAATATCTCTTTTGACATACCTGGAAAAGCGGCATGTCTCGTGTTAAAAACTTAGGCAAGTTCACGTCAATCAATGAACGTAGCAGAAGAATAGCCTCATCTTCTTTGGGATGCTTCAATTTTAGATTCTGTGCTGCAGAAAGGACAGTTTTGACAGCGCGCATGCCGTAATCATAGTGTGACTGCGCAGATAACTGTTCAGAACAAAGCTTGTATGTGGTGATGATTTTTGTAGAGAGTTCGCGAGCGAAGTCAAAGCCTGACGAGTATAGAAAGATCTCAGCGATCATGGCGTAATCTGGCACCATCATGGCGACTGTGCGAAATAATACTTTCAAATTGTCTGGCAGTTCCGTGCGACCGGCATAACCAGGATTCATTGTGATGCATACAAAAACAGCCGGATTCAATTTGAGTTCGGTGGCTTCAAAGACAAAAGTTTCCAAACCAGCACGCACAGCCTATATGTGTAACTACCTTTTAGAAAATTATTTTTAAAACTAATTCTATATAATTATAAATAAAGAAAAAGGTAAAACTGCAGGAGAGCTCCGCCCTCTCCAATTTTGTTCAACTTACCAATATTGTGTATTTTTGCGCGTAGAATAAGAATCTGTAAAGTAAAAGTATCGCTCTCAATTAGGGAAAAAGTTACGAAATGTTAAAGTGATAGTTGTGAGGTGAGGAAATCTGTCATGGGTTTGCAATTTTCCACGCGAAGCGAGGTTCCACCTCGCGAGATTAACCTCCCTTCTCGTGGAAAGTTGCAAACCCATGTGGAACCTAACCTCGCTTTGCGTGAAAAGTTGCGAACCCATGTGGAACCTTGCTTCGCGAGGAAAAATACATGCGTGGACCAGTGAGTTCCGCCCCCCCCCCCTATGGGGGAGGAAAGGGTTCCACTTCCGGAAGATATAACCTAACCTAACCTAACCCCTAACCTAACCTAACCCCTAACCCAAACCTATTTTAGTTTTAAATTGGAAATAGGTTTGGATATATCTTCGAAAGTAGGGGGAAGGGGGAACAAAACGTACTGTAATACTTTTTTCCTACTTGAGAGCGACACTTTTACTTTAGTACAGATTCTTGTTCTACACGCACAAAAATACACAATATTGATAAGTTTGAACAAAATCGAAGAGGACGAAGCTCTCCTTCAGTTTTACCAAGAAAAATATAAACTATAGAAATTAAAATGCATAAATAAATATATGTATATATATATATATATATATATATATATAGAGAGAGAGAGAGAGAGAGAGAGAGAGAGAGAGAGAGAGAGAGAGAGAGAGAGAGAGAGAGAGAGAGAGACATATCTCTATATCATTTGTAATTAATAAAATACACACAGCCTTCATCCGCAAGCGACAACAATGGCAGAACAAATTCAAAAGGGTGACACCGACCAACTTTCCGAAACTATAAAATTTATGCAAAAATTCTTGGAATGTACAATTTGGTAAGTTTGCTAATTAAAATATCATTAAAATACGACCAAATCTGTTCACACGGTGTATAATCGCGATTAATCAGCTACTTTCACGCGCGATAATTTTGTTTTGTTTTGTTATTAATGTGCCGTTAACCAAGAGAATTATAGTGATTGGCACACGCGCGATAATATTTTTTTTGTGTAATTGGAACGCACGATAATTGGTACTGATATAGGTTAGAATTCCAGTAATATACAGGATATATGTTTAATACATATACATAGTATTCCTCTATTGCTAGCTTAGTAAAAGGGCGCAGTCCCATAGTGCGGAACATGCGGATTGCGGAATTGGTAGAACGCTCGTGGTTCGACCTGTTTTACGTTCGTTCTGCCGATTTCTATCCGCAAATTTCTATTTTATCTGCATTTATTGTACGGAATTATTTGTGCGTGTATGTGCGTTAATCAAAAAGACATAAAAACATTAACGGACGTTCGCGATCATTACTTCGGATCATTTTCAGCAAAATTATAAATAATTTTAAAAAAGTCATTGGATATAAAAAATAGAAAAAATAATAAATAAATTCAGACCTAACAGATATTAAAAAAATATATATAAAAGTAAAAACGAATAACATAATAAATTAAACACGCAAACGATCAATATGTTAGCAGTTAAAAAAAGGCAATATTGAAAATTAAACGAAAGTGAGAAATATTTATTTAGTTTAATTTATATTATATAATTCGTTTTTACTTTTATATTTTTTCTTTTTAATTGTTTCTTATTATTTGCGAGTTATTAAATAAATTAAAATAAAGTTGATATATATATTTAAAAAGCAGAAACTGTATACGCCACAAGATTGTAAATAAGTTATATTATTCATTATTGTATATATATGTATAATCGCAGAAAGAAATAAAAATATTAAAAAGAAACGAAAATATATTGCGACCTATATTTAGCAAAGAAAGAAGAAATTTTGCCTGTCCTCGAGATAAAGTTCATGGCAATTAACAATTGTTATCAGTTTTGAAAGCTATATGGAATTCATGAATTTTGACGAGTGTATGCATATACATATATGTGAATCCGATCCGCATAAATTTGTATTTCCTATGTCCCATGGAGCGGAAAACGCGGAAGCGTAATCTACGCGAGCCAATAATATACATTGTTCCGATAGAGACAACAAAAGGATCTATGGGAAAGAATCTTGTGATTGGCCACCAATTGCGCTTCCGCGTTTTCCGCTCCATGGGACATAGGAAAATACATTTCAGCGGAACGCAATTGACGGAATGTCTGTGATTGGACTTCGTTCCGCCAATTCCGCATTCCGCATGTTCCGCACCATGGGACTGCGCCCTTACTGGAGAAGAAGGTAATAGATGTACGATAATGTTCATCCCGTGTGAATGTTAACGTATTTGTTGACAAAACCATTAGCCAAGGAAACGTTTTTTGGAATTAACATATCGTTTAAAAGTTCAATTTCGAAGTGGCTAAAGCGAAAAGGGGTGTGGGAATAACGTTTTGTGCTATTCGAATCATTTTCTTTATAGGTTGTTAAGCGACGCATCTCTGTATGCGGCGGTGGTGCGCATGCATATGATATGATATTATATGTAAACTTTTTTTTAGTTTAGCTGTTAGTCTATTAGCCTGCTAACCTATAAATATATGTTCTTTTACTTTGAAGGCTTTTATCTGGATTTTGTTCTATCTCACATTCCAACAAATTCTGATTCAAAAAACGTCCGAATATTTTCAAAAAGACAGTTCATCACAAAATAGAAGAATATTATCAAGTTATTTTTATGAAAATTATATGTATTAAATTGAAATAGTAACTGCTATAAAAACTGTGATTCAAAAAAAGGTTTTAAATAATAATTGTTAAGGTATTTGTAATGTCATCAAATGGTAATATTATTTAGATCTTGGATTATTTTCTGAATATTATATGGAGATACGGTTTCTTAAGTTTTATGAATATAAATTATTTTTCATATCATATCATCATAAACTTATCTTTAATATTTTTGTAGCTGATGTCATGTTCTCAAAATGATATGATTAAATCCTTTTTCATTAAACAGTTTTTTGAATTGTGAATATTTGAATGATAAGACCGATGTTAGCGTCATCCGAGATGTGTCATTAAACTGTAACAGTATCAAACTATGAAGTTATAATCTCTACATAAAACACTCATACACACAGATGTAAATCAAACAGTCTTCACATTTTGTATGCCGGCCATACTATAAATCTGGCGTTAACACATGTCCTTTACCAAGTGGTTCAAGAACAAAATAATGTCACCATTTTTATTTCACTACTTTGTAAGGATATGCTTCTTTTAATCCGACCTGTTGAGATAAAAGTCCGGTGAGAATTCTGGTTGGTTGGAGTGAGGCGGAAATATGGGCAGAAACCACAAAATCAAAACGGGCGATGTTTCACACAACAATATAATTCTAATTTATTGTAATAATGTACGGCGGCACTGAATACTGGCCTTCTGCTAATCAAGAAACGTTAGAATATACAAAATGGAAAATAAAATGTCTTTGGTCTTTATGACGAGAAAAATGTATGGAGAAGCCCGAAGGATATCGCGACACGTGGCCGCCCGAGGAGAGCGGTAATGGTCGCACTGATTGTTATGTCGCACTTGATCTGTTCGTTGAGATTCACTTGTCGTAGTCCGTTGTCACTATGAGAGATCCTATAATCGTTCCTTGGAGATAGAGAGTCCGAGAGATAGCACTGATCCGTTGTAGAGTTCCTGATATTCACCTTTTGATCCGTTTCACTTTCTTGTTCACACGTGTGTAGCTGCGAGAGAACCTCTCGTTGTTGCCGGAAACGAAGTACTCAGACGATGATAGCGAGATCCTTGTAGAGGCGACATGTGCGCACGATGATTGATGTGTTGCTCCTTGATTGGCCTAGTTACCTCAGGGAGATAGCCCGTGATTTGTGGGTCACGGCCGTGGGAAAGGGGGAGGGTGAGAATGCGTGTGAAGTCAGAAAGAGAGAGAATGAGAGAGCGAGTGATAGCAGGTGAGTGGGAGTGAGAACGAACAAGGAAGAGGTCGTTTAGGAGTGTAGATATTTTCCAAACGTACTGCCCGCCTTCGGCAGCAGCGTTGCCGAATGACCTGGAGGTGAGAATTATGGTGAGCTAGGTGGTGATGAGAGCTCCGGAGAAGTCGTTGAGTGATCCGATGATACTGGTAACAGTGCTAACTTCGTGATAGGCCGCTTGAGTTCTGTGGTTGCCGTCTTGAGTGTGACTACCCGGCAGAGTCCGTCCGTTCCTTGATGTAGAGTCGTTACCCGTGCGAGAGGCCATTTTGATGGTGGAAACCGTGCGTCCGTGATGAGCACTAATGATCCGATCTGAATTTGATTGGAGGGTGATGCCACTTAGAGATTGCAACGTGTCGTTGAAGACCGTCAGAGGACCGCCGTGACCAGAAGTATTGAAGCCATTGCTGTATGAGTTGCCAACGAAAAAGTCTTGAGGTGGGCACCGTTGAGAGAGAAGGTTCCGGGAATGTAGTTAGAGCTTCGCCGATAGGAAAATGCCCCGGTGTGAGAGCCGCCAAATCTTCAGGATCGTCTGAGAGGACACAGAGGTCTAGAGTTAAGAACCGCCTCGATCTGAACTAGAAGAGTTGTAAGTTCTTCATAGTTCGATATGGTTTCATTGTTAGTCCGTTCTTGATCAGTAGATGAGAGAGAGTATCGAATTCCTTGGACCCTGAAGTGAATAGTCGCCGTTGATTGACATCTGCCCCGATGAAATTGGTACCACAATCACTGAGAAGAATTTGGCAGATGCCCCGCCGTCCTGTTAACCGCCGATACGCTGCTATGAACCCTTCCGCTTGATAGTTCGTAACTGCCTCAGGATGTACCGCTGATGCTGAGAAGCAACCGAATATCACGAGCCAGCCCTTGTGGCACTTAGCCCCTCGTCCGCGCCATGTTTTGAGGGTGAAATGCGAGATGGAGGCAGTTGTTTCTTGAGTTGTTGTGCCCTGATGCCTTGTTGTCGAGCACACCGAACGCAGCGGAGAATGTGAGATCTTACTGGTGTTCGGCCACCAATGATCCAGTAAGACCGTCGGAGATGTGTCAAGGTTGCCTGAGTTCCGCCATAGAGTGTCCGCCAGTGAGTATCCGAGATGATGAGCCATGATCAGTAAGAATTTCGAGGTAATATGATAGGATGCTTGCAGTCTGTGTCCAGATGAGTGTGTTTGAGTCGACCACCAACTCTGAAGATGCCAGAATAATCGATGAATGCAGTGAGCTTAGTGAGAGGGTGAGACCTTGACAAGTGTGCTCCGTTTGAGATGACTCCGAGCTCCGATGAAAAGTACGCCGCTTGAACCGTCCGTATCCAATGCAACCGAGCTGATTCCAGGTCTCCGTGGGTGAGTGGTGTGGCCAGAGATGATTGTGGTATTTTCTTTAGAACCGCGCAAGCCCGTTGGCAAAGGGCTGTGATTCGTAGCAACCGGTTGAGAGAAGAGTAGTGATAGAGAAGCCGCCAGCGAGAAGGTTGCTTCACCGTTGATGTGAGTAGGAGACCTGACCGTTCCGCGAGAGCCGCCATAGAGTCTGATTGTGAATATGAGCTGGGCCAATGTTGAAAAGACTGTGCTAACCATGAGGGTCCGTTCCACTAAAGATGATGTTCGAGAGAGCTGTATTGGAGAAAGGCTACGAGATGCACAGTCTGCCGGATTTTTCTTCCCAGAGACAAACCGCCATTGACCCTGAAGGACTTGTTCTTAAATCGCCGCCGCTCGATTGCGAACAAAATCCTTCCAGCGAGATGGATGACCGTTGATCCAGATGTGATACCGAAGAGTCCGTCCACAGAAAGATTAAGGCCTGAAGAAGTTCTAGAGTCCGCTCCGTGATTTCCGCCCGTGATGAGGCCTTGACCGAAGAGGAAAACTGATCCGATTGATGTTGACAAATGGGTCCTAGAATCTTGCCCGGAGGATTGCCATATTCATGAGATTCTGTCGAGGTGTCATCCATTGAGTGCCTTGAATAGTTCCGGATGGTTGCCTTGCCACTTGGCTGAGGGGAAACTGCCCGCCGTGCAGAGCTCGAGTACCTGTGCTGCCGATGACATTGATTCCGAGATACGTCTGAGAATCCCTTGATGAGGAGGATAATCAGCTGTGGGAAGTTCCGGTGTCAAGAGAAGAACCTTGATTATGTGTTGAAAATTTTTATATTCTGAGAGGTTGTAGTGCACTTGGTTAATCGAGAAGCGCCACAGTATGAGTTGTAGGCAGCGTTGTGCCGTTGATCTAGAAGCCCTTAGTTGATCCGCCGATGCTGCGAGAGGTATTCGCACGATGTATCGTCCCGAACTCTCTTGTCGATGCGTAGCCTTGAGATGGGTAGGTCATGAAGGTCGTGATCTACAGAGATTGGTTGAGCAGTGGCGCCAGAGGAGGTGACAGTCGAGATTGGGCCGAGAATGATCCAACCGAAAGCCGTGCGTTGGGCGATAGGTTCACATCTACTTCTTTTACTGACTTCTGAGTCGATGAAGAGACCATACGAGTCAGCTCCGATGATCAGCTCTACGAGACTAGGAGTGAGAAACTCCGGATCCGCTAGTTGAAGACCTTGAAGATGAGGCCACCGATGATTTTGTGCCAAAAAGGAGAGAAGAGGCGTGATCAACTCCAAGAGTACGAACGCCGTGATGCTGATAGTATGGTGAGTGTGTATTGACTGCAACGTCAGTGAGACCGAGCTTCGAGTTCGCTCAGATTGCGATCCGCCGATACCGGTGATAGGAATAGAGGCGAGTTGTCTAGTGAGCCTTCTGAGAATCTCCGTATGGTGCTAGGATGAGAGAATGACAAGTAACGAGATGTATAGCTGGTCGGTTGTCATGATGAGACTCATATTGTGACTTGTCCGCTGAAGTGAGTTACTCCGAAGTGGATGAGGCGCGTCTTTTGCTCGGTGAGAAAAGGTCTGAAGTCTGAGTAGCCGCCGTGTTAGAAGATGTTGAACCATGAAGCGGAGTTGAGGTGTACTGCGGACCCTCCATGTGTATCATGGTGTGATGTTTATTTCCGCATTCCCGGCACCACTACTCGTTTTGGCATGAGATCGCGTTGTGTCGCCCTAAGCAATTGAAGCACAGCCGTTTGTCGATTACAATGTTCCGTCTGAGATGAGCGGACATGTCCCTGAATCGCGGACACGTCACGATGTAATGAGGCTCCGAACAGAGTGCGCAGCTTGAGGTCTCTGAATTTCCGGATGAGGAGGCGGTGGACACGAGGGCCTTGGCCGGGACCGCTCTGTGACTGGATTTCGAGATTGCCGAGGATGAGTCCGGTGTAGATGATTCCGATGCTCCAATCTCTATGCTCTCCAAGGCTCGAGCTCGCCCGGTGAGGAAAGTCCGAAGGTTCTGATATGAGGGTGAATCCGTTGAAGAACCCAACTTTACCTCCCATGCTTCACGTGACGCCGAGTCGAGTCGTTGCACGATGAGATGAACTAGCAGGTGATCGCAGTGGTGCGTCGGCGCTCCAAGAGAAGTCAGAGCATTGAGGGCCTCCGTTGTGGTATTGAGAAGTGCGTTGAGATCCCTTGCAGATCGTTGAGCTACAGTCTTAATGCGGAAGAGCCGATCCACTTGAGCCGAGATGAGAAGGCGTTTGTTTTCGTACCGTGCGACGAGAAGATCCCATGCTGAGACAAACGAATCATCCGAGAGTGGTAAGTTTGAGATGAGCTGTGCTGCTTCACCGGTGAGAGAAGTCCGAAGGTAGTGCATTTTTTCCACGTTTGAGAGATCTGGATTCCGTCCGACTAATGACGCGAACAAATCATGAAATGGCCGCCATGCTGAGAAGTCGCCCGAAAAGTTAGGAAGGGAAATTTCCGGAAGATGACAACGATTTGACGTTTGGCTGCCGACAGTGAGATTGGCGAGTTGAGAACCGGAGAGTGGATTAGCCTTGTCCTTTTTTTCGATGTGAATGTGAAGTTCCGCTTTTGCTTCCGCGTAATGTTGTAAACATTGGTCAAAAATGCCTCTTTTGAAATAGTCATGGTCGAGGAGAGTGTCGACCTTCGAGTCCGAGAGTCGTTCATGAGATGCCTCGAATTTTTGCCAATTACTATCGAGAAGGTCGAGCTTGACCTTGAGGACTTGCAATTGTAAGGTGGCAAAGGCAGCTTCCTTGCACTCGAGGGCGACCGACCGAATGTAATTGAATCGGTTTATCTGAAGTGAGAATTTTGCCTCGAGATTCGACATGATGAATTTCTGTGCTGATCAGTCGACAGGTTCCAATGATGGGGAGATTCACTTCCGAGAGACGCACTGAGATGAGACCGTTCAATTTGATTGAGAGAATCGAGCGCGAGTACGCCGTATCACGAATAACGTGAGAAGTCGAAGTTGATCGATTTCAGATTGAGAAAATCACGCGCGGGCCCGCCGTATTATGATCCGACCGCGTAGGCGAGGCTGAGAATCACTGCGTTTGTTGTTGTATGGAGCGAGAGAGAGAAAGAGTACTGCGCGACGTCAGCTGATATCGAGACGACCGAGTGTCGCGAGCACGAAGTTGTCCGAGCACCGACGAACGTGCCCGAACCGCGGAGCGAGACCGAAGGCAGAGAGAGAGAGAGAGAGAGCGCGCACTATGAGTCTGGAAGATTCCGAACGATTCGCCGGTAACACGTGGCACACCGGCAATAATGTTCGCCGTTACTTGCTGAGAGAACGCCCGAATCCGCACTGCACTCACAATTAAATATCCGGCTCGAAGGACCATAAAATGTTGAGATAAAAGTCCGGTGAGAATTCTGGTTGGTTGGAGTGAGGCGGAAATATGGGCAGAAACCACAAAATCAAAACGGGCGATGTTTCACACAACAATATAATTCTAATTTATTGTAATAATGTACGGCGGCACTGAATACTGGCCTTCTGCCAATCAAGAAACGTTAGAATATACAAAATGGAAAATAAAATGTCTTTGGTCTTTATGACGAGAAAAATGTATGGAGAAATCCGAAGGATATCGCGACACGTGGCCGCCCGAGGAGAGCGGTAATGGCCGCAGTGATTGTTATGTCGCACTTGATCTGTTCGTTGAGATTCACTTGTCGTAGTCCGTTGTCACTATGAGAGATCCTATAATCGTTCCTTGGAGATAGAGAGTCCGAGAGATAGCACTGATCTGTTGTAGAGTTCCTGATATTCACCTTTTGATCCGTTTCACTTTCTTGTTCACACGTGTGTAGCTGCGAGAGAACCTCTCGTTGTTGCCGGAAACGAAGTATTCAGACGATGATAGCGAGATCCTTGTAGAGGCGACATGTGCGCACGATGATTGATGTGTTGCTCCTTGATTGGCCTAGTTACCTCAGGGAGATAGCCCGTGATTTGTGGGTCACGGCCGTGGGAAAGGGGGGGGGGTGAGAATGCGTGTGAAGTCAGAAAGAGAGAGAATGAGAGAGCGAGTGATAGCGGGTGAGTGGGAGTGAGAACGAACAAGGAAGAGGTCGTTTAGGAGTGTAGATATTTTCCAAACACGACCGAACATTCATTAGATATCTGCCGTTTTATCGAACATCCGTCGAGTAAAGCCAAAGTGTAACGTCTTTTTAAAAAATTTTTTATTTTCATCTCTATTAATTTAAATAGCCGTGGTCGTTACACAGCCGCCTATAGTTCGCCAAGAGGATTTGCTGTCAGTATCACACATCACTTTCCGACTAGAGCTATAGTTTCGACAAGAGCCGAAAGGAATCAAATGCCGATTCGCGGTACAAAAGCACGCCTCTTTGATATCAGATCAGTTTTTGTCTTTGTCTGAGTACGTTTGTTCAAGACAATCTAGTCTGATCCTGTCAAACATCTAGGAAGCAAAAATGTGGTCGAACATTCTCAGCCTTCACCAAGGATTTGCAGTAATTCTGTTTGCATTCTATCACTTCGATCGAGTAGAAAACAAAATAAAAGTGTTCTCCGTCTCTGTCGACTCGATAGTCTTCTTGTCTATCAGATATCAAGATCTTACTAAATCTCTACTGAATCCACTCATCGAAGAATCATAAGTAGAAAGTTCTCAGACTTGATTGAGATATTTAGATATCGACGTACACTATCTAGATCGATAACTGTTTTGTTGCAAATCTAGGATTTTTTCTTTCCGAACATTCGACCGCCAGCTCCTTTCGTTGTATCTGGGAATTTGGACTAAATTGCATCGCACTAACAATAAGACCCGCAATTGATCATTATGGTGCACTCTGATCACGTGTCACAGGCCGGACATCAAGACTCGATATTAATAAATATAGCTCAGCGAATATCGCGTTTTGTGTTAATACTTTTGAACTCATGACATGTGATTATTTCACCATCTTTTGTAACAAGGCTCCACTTTATGTGACGCTACTATTTCGTCATGGCCACTCGATAATCACGACATCTGAGGCCATTCGCGTATTATTTACGCGCCCAATCGCCCAATCCGTGCTACATCATGTTACTATGCACACTCTCACACTCATGCGCTTGCACATTATCATGCTATTTCACTACATTAATCATTATAATCACGTTGACCATTGTTGACTTACAGTAATAAAGACTCACTATCTAACAAAATATTGTTTTGTCTTATTGACTCATTTTCAAATCTCGATTCTGGCTAGTCTGTCCAAATGTTTTCAAGGAAACAATCCGTTGAACTTGAAACTCTAGAACTTTGATTTAAAATACTTTCTTTCTAATATCCATAGTTTTCAAAATATCGGAGTGTTTCGTTACTTTTCCTCATATATTACATACACAGGAACTTTTTATTTTGTTCATGCAAAGGTCAGAAAAGACTTAAATATTTTAATTGTTACCTGAACTATGCATAAAATTTGTTGAGCCACGACTGACAGCACCTCCAATTCAATACGATTAAACTCGTCGAAACAAGACCATGCGCCACAGCTCACTAAACCTTTAAAGAACTTGCCCATGTTCTTGTAATCGAGACCTTCAGAACAGTTGAATACTATACACTGCACGGCGATAATTCGACTCAAGTCCTTGGTTGTTTCAGTTTTGCCGGTTCCTGCAGGACCCTCAGGTGAGCCATTCAGATGCAAAGAGTACGCACCGATCAACGTACGATAGCATCTTTTGATCCGACAACAACTCGAATTAGTATCAGTTCATGTTTTGTACTTTTTTGTGTTTTTACTTTTTTCTTTTTATACTTTTATTGTATGATTATTTAAATTTTTATTTTATTATTTTTGTATTTTAAAGCAAACTTTTGTCATTCATATAGGATTTATAGTTTGTTTAATTATATAGTGATAGAAAGTAATGAGTCAACATAGAAAATAATTAAAAATAAACATAATAATAGTTTTAATATAGCGTTTCGTTTAAAAAAAAATTGATTCGTCTCATTATTTTGTGTATAAAAGTATTGAGATAAGATCATCGAAAAATTTGACGAAATATTTCAGTTTATGAAAGATTTTGTAAAATTAAAACATAGAATATCTCCTAAATTATTCACTTTTTAACCATTATATTCTTATTACTTTTTATACAGATTATTGCGAGGAATCAATTTATATACAAAAAATAGAATGGTTCCATTTAAAAAATTTATATTGTCCTGTCCTTGGCAACGCCACTCAAAGTCAAAATGATAAGATCTGTAAATTGATATTTTTAAACTCTACAATTTTAATTTGAAACATTTTTTTCTAAAATGCATTGTTTATGAGATATTCGACCGTTTTCAGACTTTCGAAACACCCTGTATCTTGTATATAAATGATTAAAAAGTAATTTATTTTTAATTTCAATATAAATAAAATCTTTATATAAAAATATTCTCTTTACTTTAATTACATAAACATTTATAACATTTATAATTTAATATATTTACAAAAAACCGTAAAAATGGTTGGATGACAAATTGCTTGTGCCATGTAATGTGATAAAGACTATTCCACCTTCAAAATTACAAGGAAAAAGATATTTTATTGTGCTAGAGCTGTGTTAAATTAAAATTATTAAAAATATTAATTAAATTATAATTTAAAAAATTATAAAAAGAACTCCGCACTAATTACATAGGATTATGGCTTTCGGTAGAATTGGCTGGTTTTTTCATATGTTGTAGCTTATGTCCTGCTGAACAAAAGATGTAATAGCCTCAAAGCTAAATATTAAATAGTTATTGCGTTACAGCCAGTCAAACAACTCGTAAAGTTCATGTTTTTCATTATTGACTGGCTGTAAATCAGTAACTGTCTATTATTTAGCTTTGAGCCTATTACATTTTCTGTTCAGCAGATCATAAGTTATAATATATGAGAAAACCAGCTGATATTACCAAGATTTAATTTTATTTGATTAGTACAGGGTTTTTGAATTTATATAAAATCTTAAGCTAGCGCCAAACTATGCGCGTATTCGCAATTCGTGATTCGTAATTCGTGATTTGTATAACGTTCGTGAATAGTTTGGAGGGAAAATTCGTCGATTCGTCATACGTGATTCGCCATTTGC
The DNA here is from genome assembly GCF_030444845.1 of Prenolepis imparis. Lineage (NCBI taxonomy): Eukaryota > Metazoa > Arthropoda > Insecta > Hymenoptera > Formicidae > Prenolepis > Prenolepis imparis. The sequence goes on from NW_028141174.1 coordinate 280,203, forward strand.
ACTGATTCGCTAGCCGAGCGGTTTTTTGACGAAACTCAAAGGACGCGAATCATTACGAATCGATCTATCCGTGTCGCACTATACCGATATACTGCAAATCGCGAATAGTGTGGAAGGTTTATACTGGCGAATAACGAATCTTCCCGAATATCCAACGAATCTCTACAAATCATGAATTACGAATCGCGGATTATGAATTGCGCATAGTTTGGCGCTAGCTTTAAATGAAATTGAATGTCGGTAAAATCAACTGATTTTCTCACATGTTGTAACTTATGACATTATGTTTGAACATACACTACCGTCAGAAAATTTAAGACCAAAAAAATTTGTAAATTTTATTTATTATTTCTTTCTAAAAAATAATGCAAGCTATTTTTACTTTTATGGTGTTATAACATGATCTTCTAGCTATTAATAAGAAAAAGAAACAATCAGCGGAATATCATATTTTAACGTGTAAAAATAAATTATTCTTTCGAGGATCTTTATTTATTACTTTAGTCTTAAACTTTCTGACGGTAGTGTATATATATACAGGGTGTCCCAGAACTGGCGAAGAAGCTTTTAATGACAGATTCTTCATGAAATTCTAAGTCGAAAAGTTCTTTACAAAAATGTGATCCAATGAATAGAATTTGAATGGTGAGGCATTGAAGTTGACGTATGGGAGCGCATGAAATTCGCGCGGTCAGGAGCGTAACGGCCAAGCTCGGCACGGGTACAACTTATAACTCGTGTATCGCGCCGATGCGTGTTTATCGTTACTCTATAATATTCTGTTATTAATAATATGAATTAATTATTCTCATTAATAATAATATTTATCTTTATCAATTAATAATTTTGTGTACTTGACCTACTGGTTGAATATCCTTAAACTATTTGAAATTTTTTATATTCTTCTCTGAAACTTTATTTCAATATTACACTATTATTTAATTATTCATTAACTATTTATTTATTTTTTTCTATTTTTCAATATTTATTATTTACTCATTATTTATTAATTTCAGTTATTTGAGTAATTAATTAATTAATTGATAAAATTATGATTAATTTGTTATTTATTAATTTATTTTAAATTTGTCATTTGTTAAGTTAGTCTAATCAATATCTCGCATATTCCATAGTTTAAGGATATTCAACCAGTAGGTCAAGTACACAAAATTATTAATTGATAAAGATAAATATTATTATTAATGAGAATAATTAATTCATATTATTAATAACAGAATATTATAGAGTAACGATAAACACGCATCGGCGCGATACACGAGTTATAAGTTGTACCCGTGCCGAGCTTGGCCGTTACGCTCCTGACCGCGCGAATTTCATGCGCTCCCATACGTCAACTTCAATGCCACACCATTCAAATTCTATTCATTGGATCACATTTTTGTAAAGAACTTTTTGACTTAGAATTTCATGAAGAATCTATCATTAAAAGCTTCTTCGCCAGTTCTGGGACACCCTGTGTATATATACAGGGTGTCCGGTAATAGTCGCATCAACCGTCGTGTGCAGATTCCTGGGATCATTTGGAGACGATTTTTCCTCAGCAAAAATGTCGAGACACCAATAATTTTCGAGTTATAAGCGATTGAAAATAAAGGGTTTTTCGCAAACTAAGCCTTGTGGAAATAAAAGAATAATAAATTCACATTCTTCAGTTAATTTTAGTAGAGTTTACTTTAATAGAATTTTAATTTAAGGCTTAGTTACAAAGATACATGATGGCAAAAATTGAAAACATGCAAAAAATAATGACCTCCCTCGACATTTTCGCTGAGGAAAAATCGTCTCCAAATGATCCCAGGAATCTGCACACGACGGAGTACTCTGCGTTGATACCACTGCTT